>NW_022196896.1:572440-609034 GCF_008632895.1 Mastomys coucha
CCCAAAAGATACTGCAACATGTAATAAGGACACATGCTCCATCATGTTCATAGCAGCCTTATTTATAACAGCCAGAACCTGGAAACAACACAGATGTCCTTCAACAGAGAAATGGATACAGAAAAATGTGGTACATCTACACAATGGAGTACTACTCAGCTATTAAAAACAATAAATTTATGAAATTATTAGGTAAATGGCTGGATCTGGAGAATATCATCCTGGGTGAGGTAGCCCAATCACAAAAGAACAAACACAGTATGCACTCTCTGATAAGTGGTTATTAGCCCAGAAGTTTGGAATACAGGAAGAACAACCCACAAACCACGAGGAACTCAAGAAGAAGGGAGACCAAAAGGTGGACATTTCATTCATTCCTTCTTAAAAGGGGGAACCAAATACCCATGGAAGGAGTAGCAGAGATTAACTATGGATCAGAGACTGAAGGAAGGGCAAGCCAGCCTAAATATAGCTATCTCCTGAGAGGCTCTGACAGTACCTGACTAATACAGATGTAGAGGCTCACAGCCTTCCATCGAACTGAGTACAGGGTCCCCAGTGAAGGAGTTAGAGAAAGGACCAATGGAGCTGAGGGGTTTGCAGACCCTTAGGACGAACAACAATATGAACTAAGTAGTACCCTCAGAGCTCCCAGGGTCTCAACCACCAACCAAGGACTGCACATGGAGGGGTCTGATTGTTCTGGCAGCATGTGTATAGTAGAGGATTGCAAATTTGATCATCAATAGGTGGAAAGGACCTCGGCCCTGTGAAGGTTCTGTACCCCAGCGTAGGTGAATTCCAGGGCCAATAAGTGGGAGAGGGTGGGGTGGCAGGCACGGGGAAGGGGGAGGCAACAGGGGTTTGTTTTTGTGTTTTTGTTTGTTTCTTTGTTTTTTGGAGGCGTAACTGTGAAAGGAGAAATTTACATGTAAATAAAGAAAATATCTAATAAAAAAATCTCATTCTGAATTGATAAAATAAATAGATGATAAATAGGTAGATTTTTAGATAGATAGATACATACATACATACATATATACATACATACATACAAATATTCATACATAGATATAGATTAAACAAGCAAACAAACAAAAATCCTGGAAAAAACAATAATGTACAAAAATTTTTCATACCAAAACAAAATGAGATATGTTCTATGTAGCATAGCAATTACTTTACTCAATTATAACATTAAGCTAAAAATTAAAAATGATAAGATAAATGACTAAACTAATAGCACACGTTAAAAATCCACTCATTTAAAAGCTCTCAGCAAAGAGGAAGCACAGTGAAACCTTCCTCCTGGTGCAAAGAATATCCATGAAATACTTAGTGTTATAGCAAATAGTGGGATGCTAAATGTATTCTGTACATGATTTGCAAAAGGAAAATTATTTGTCTCGCCATTTTAATTTTGACATTATAATGAAAGGCCTAATTCATATAACAATTGAGAAATAAATAGGAAGATGTATTGAAGGCAAAAATACAAATAAATGAAATGTCTTTGCAATAGGCATGATTGTGGCTTGAGGAAATTTGCTACCATTTAAAAGCAAACTCCTTCTTTAACTAAGAAGTTATTATAGCAGAGAAGTACTTGGAGGTAGTAATTATACTCTATGTACAAGGTCTAAATGAGAATACCCCTGAAATATTGATAAAATAAGTAAAGAATAAACAATAAAGACACAGTAGCCAACACCAAATTGAAAGAGTAAAACCATGTATCCTTGTTATCACACTTCAAAACTCAATAGAAAGCTGCAACAAACTAGATATTATTCCATTTGCCAAATTGGGCCTAAATAGAAAGCAATAAAATGTAATCAGAATATGGGACACAAAAAGATCCTCTCAAACACTGTCTAACAGTTTGCCAAAGAGCACAGACTATTAGATCACTATTGTCTGTTCTCTAAAAAATGCTGCAATGATAGAACTTTACAAGAAAATACATTTAGAAGGTGGCCATACATAATAAAAAGAGGAAATATGGGGCAGGCAGTATCAGGCACTTGAGGGGACAGGAGAGAGGTACAGAGTGTCAGGAAATTGAATAAAAATATGTAGCAGTGGGGGATGAGGAACAGGAGGTAGCCACTGGAGGGTCCCAGATGACAGGGAAGTGAGATGCTCTCAGGACCCAATGAGGATGACACAGAGTGGGGAGGGGAGATAGAACTTATAGAGACCAACTCCAGTAGATAGGTGTGGCCCCCAGCTGAGGAATGGGACCACACACCCATCTCAAAATTTTTAAGCCAGAAATGTTCCTGTTCAAAGGAAAGGACAGGAGCAAACTATGGAGCAGAGAGTGAAGGAAAGGCCATCCAGGTACTGCCCCACCTGGGAATCCATCCTGTCTGCAGATTCTAAACCCAGATACTGTTGCTGTTGCCAAGAAGAGCTTTCTGCAGGAACCTGGTGTGGCTACTCCTTGGGAGGTTCGGTCAACAACTGACAAATGTAGACGTGAATGCTTGGAGCCAACCATCAAACTGAGCTCGGAGCTGACAGAAGGACTGGAAGAGTGAAAGGGGACTGCAATCTCACAATAAGAACAATGTCCACTTGCCGGACCACCCAGTGCTCCTAGCGACTAGACCACCGACAAAGTATTGTAAAGGTAGTGATCCAAGACTCCAGATACACATGTAGCAGAGGATGGCTTTGTCTGGCATACATGGAAGGGGAGGCCCTTGGTCCTGTTGAGGTTTGATGCCCCAGCATAAGGGGATGCTGGAACGGTGGGGCGGGAGAAGCTGGATTCATAGAGGAGTACCCTCACAGAAGCAAAGGGAAGGGAAGAGAGGGCAGATGTGGGGTGGGGTGGGGGTTGTGGAGGAATAACTAGGAAATGAGATATCGTTTGAGATGTAAACGAACGGAATGATTGATTTTTTTTTTAAAAAAAAAAGCACCTATCGCAAATGAATAAAATCTAAATGATAAAATCTAAATGAAACAAATGAAGCATCGAGTCTTTGAAGTTTTAGTGTGGCATTTTATATCATTTCAAAAGTCTATTCCAAGTGGAATAAAAAGAAATGAAAATAAAAATGAAAAGAGACCATACTCAGTCACAACTCCCAGGAATCCCATAAATCAGAAGTAAACATTGAGTTCTCTCCTAAACCAAATAAAGGACCCCAGCTTCTCTAGACTAGGCCTATCTACACACCTAAAGAAACATAACTTAGGGCTGGAGAGATGGCTCAGTGGTTAAGAGCATTGATTGCTTTTCCAAAGGTCCTGAGTTCAAATCCCAGCTACCATATGGTGGCTCACAACCGTCTGTAATGAGATCTGATGCCCTCTTCTGGTGTTCTGAAGACAACTACATTGTACTTACACATAATAAATAAGCAAACCTTTAAAAAAAAAAGAAGCATATCTTAGACTTATGGGCACTGTGGCCTCATATACCCGGAATGTCCACCAACTCTAAGGAATATAGCTCTGTCAGCCCAGTCTCCACAATATTTTACACTAAGAAGGCACCTGGTATCTCCTTTATGGGCCACCAAAACCATGGAAACTTCCTGTATCAACATTACAGGCAAAAACTTCAATATTCTAATACTCTTTCACATTGAATACTCTGCGGAACATTGTGAACACACCTACTGAATGATGAAAGATAACTTGAACAAATAAAAAAAGAAAAGCAAAGGAAAATGGAGCCAACCAACTATTACAGATGGAAAATTCCACAAACAAAAATAAAGATAACAATAAATATAACAAAATATAATACACACACAGCAAGAATAACAACAGTCAAATCACAGAAACTCAATACAAAATTTATTTGCAAATCTCTAATGCAAATGGCTGGGCAAGACTTAGATAATTCAAGACAATGATCATATCTACACTCAGTGAATTCAAAGAAGACATGAAACTACCCCAAGAGAATAAAAACAAAGAGATGGATGGAATGCAGAAGGCAATACAAGATATGCAAACAGAATTCAAAGAGAAACTCATTTAACAAATAACAGTGGTGTTAGAAAGAAGATCTCAAAGTCAAACACAAGTCTTAATGGTTAAAAGATGGAAAAGATCTTCCAGCAGTGTCAAACTAGCAAGAATACTTGTTCTAATATGTGAAAAAAAAACTTGTCATTAACTCTAATGTCACTTCATAATATTAAAAGGAAAAATTCACCAAGCAATGATTACAATCTAAGCATATAAACATGAAAACAGGTACACACAATTTCACAAAAGATATGCTACTAGATATAAAACAGAAATTGATCTGAACACACTGATAGTGGATGGCAACACCAAAGCACTCTTATCAATAGACATGTCATTCTGGAAAAATGAAAGGGAAAAATTAGAGATAAATTGTATAATTAGTCAACTGAACCTAATAAATACGTATAGAACATTAAATCCAAACACTGAAGAATTTATATTATTTTAAAGTTGTCTATGATTTTTAGAATTTGATCACCTGTTAAGACATAGAGGAAATCTCAACTAAAAAATATGGAAACTGAACATCTGATTTTAATGGAATAAGTGCGGATATCAAAAAGAGAAACTAAAGCTACACACAATATTGAGTTCTTAGTTAAGATTTCTAGGCCGGGCGGTGGTGGCGCACGCCTTTAATCCCAGCACTTGAGAGGCAGAGGCAGGTGGATTTCTGAGTTCGAGGCCAGCCTGGTCTACAGAGTGAGTTCCAGGACAGCCAGGGCTATACAGAAAAACCCTGTCTCGAAAAAAACCAAAAAAAAAAAAAAAAAGATTTCTATTGCTTAAATGAAACACTATGACCAAAAATCAAATTGAGGAGGAAAGGGTTTATCTGACATACAATTCCACATTGCTCTTCATTATCAAACAAACTCAAGCATGTCAGGAACCTGAAAGCAGGAGCTGATGCATAGGACATGGAGGAGTGCTGCTCACTGGTTTAATTCCCATGACTTTCTGAGACTGTTTTATTATAAAATTCAATTCCACCAGCTCAGGGACAGCACTATTCACAATGGATTGGTCCCTCCCCATCCATCATTAATTAAGAAACTGCCTTACAACTGGATCTTATGGAAGCATTTTCCCAGTTGAGGTTTTCTCTGTTCATACAACTCTAGCTGTGTCAAGTTGACATAAGACTAGCTTGTTCAGAAGTGTAAACAACTCACTACTAAATGTCAACTGGGTCAAGAAGAAATATAAAAAGGAGGCTAATTAAAGATTCTTAGAATTGAATAAAACCTGACAAATTCTACCAAACCTATAAAGAACTAAATGCCAATGATCCTTGACTGCTGCATTGTTTTATATAGGGAAGGAACACTCCACAACTTTTCTTATAAAGTGAGTAGCACCCTGATATTCAAACCAGATATAAATACAAGAAACAATGAAACCTTTAGAACAATTGCTCTGATGAACATGAATGTTAAGTCTCAAAAAAAAAATTGTTGCAAAATGAATCCAAGTGCTTATTAAGAGGATCATCCAACCATGACCAGGTTATTTTCATTTCAGAGATGCAAAACAGGTTCAAGAAATGCAAAAGAAAAGATTGCATGATTGCAGGCAACTATGGAGTTGGCCTGGCCTGGTTTGGTGGTCTTGAGAGGCACCTATCATGAGTTTTTTCTGTTAGAGTCCATGCCTACTGGGGCACAATGTGCCTTCTAGTTTCTGAGACAGTTACAGTCCCTCGGGTAGTTAAATGTAGGTCACAGTATTTCTCTGTATGTTCCTTAGTAGTATAAGAAGCATGGGAGCTTGATCAGACTATTGGTCTTAGGCATTAATTTTCTATACCCTGAATAGCTTGCAAACTTTGTTGTGTTTGATGGCTACAGCTGGCAATTCTGGCAATTACCATTATATTCTGTTTCTGGTAAAGGTATAAAAAAAAGTCACATTGCTTTCAATAACATTGTTACAGCCTCAGTTTCTCTGTGGCCCCTCCAAGCCAAGCCTGGTTTTAATACTTATGGCCATATCGTATGACTTTGGTCTGGTAAGTACTTACACCAGATCATCTCAAGTGTTGCATAAATATCCTAGACAAAGTTAAATTCTTACAAGCCTCAACAGACAAAAAGTACACATGCCATACCTATAGCCAAATACAAATGTAGAAAAGGCCTTTGATTATTGTAACATCCTCATGATGGAAAACTACACAAAGTTCAGCTAGACTAAACATAGCATATTACTGACATTCTAGTGTATCTGTAAATACTGAAGGAAACAAGGTACTTACTCCATTCTCATCCAGTACAGTTCTAGTTGACATAACTAGAGCAGTAACACAAGAGAAAGAGTAAAAAGGGATACACAGACAAATGAAAGTCAAATTATTCTTTCTTGAAGATGACATACTCTTACATTTTAAAGACTCTCAGACCTAATGATCCTATTTGTCAATGTAAGACAACACAACGTGAACACAAGAAAAGAAATATCTTTTCTGTATGTTAATATCTATAAAACAATTGATACTAGTACTGAAGATACTGAACAATAAAAACTTATAGTACACAAAAGGATTAAAAATATTATAATACCTGAGAGTGAAGCTAACCAAGAGTGTTTTCAGCTCTAGGATGAAAATGGAGCCATCACACCTATATTTATGAAAATGTTAGAAGAAAAAATGAAATAACATGCTTAATGATTGGCAAAATCAATTGATGAGTATATTACTGACAGCATTCTGCAAAGTTAATGCAGTACCCACTAAAATTACAGTGGTATTATCAATGACAAAAATTAAAATTTGTAAGGAAACATTAATCTCCATGTATAAAAAAACAACAAACTAAGCTGATAGGGGCATATACTATTACAAATTGCATTAGAACTACAGATCACTAGTTTAATGAAGCAGTACAGAAGCTCTAGAAATAAGCCTACAAAACTCTATAGCCATATCCACTTAGTTATTGTGAAAGGCCTCAAAAATTATGCTACTGATACATAGACTCCTGAACAAATAGTGTTAGGAAAATAATTTTCTACATGTAGAAGAATGAAAATAGTCCCATGTTTATCTTGAGCAAAAGTCAATTTAAAAGGCATCAAAGTCCTCAATGTGAGTACTGGAACTCTGGAAAAATTACATAAAAACAACAAAAAAATCAAACTACTAGGTCATCTGCCCCTCTGAAGTATGCATAGGGCTCAATGATAACACTGAACGTTTACTTCTATATAGTGGCATTAAGGAGAGCAAATTTATAGAGTTAGCCTGAATACGGAACAAGAGTGGAAATTAAGCAAAGATATTATACATATATCATGGATTTTTATTTTGCCATAATTCAGAATGTAAGTATGGCATTTATGGTAAAAATGATTTAATGCATATGAAGATCACTGTGTTAAATGAAAAAAATGAGAAAAAATCACATGTTATGTATTTCTTATGTATATATGGTCATATATTTATCATTATATGAAAAATAGACATATATGTCTACCATGGATTTGTAACCAAGGTCATTTCATGTAATGAATTGTAAAGGCAGTAGGAGATAAGTGGAATGAAAAGCAAGTGTAGGAGTGTAAAATGTCAAGTGTACAAGATATTCTTGAAAGACTATGCCCTCACGAAGACTATTACTGTGCTCCATGAATACATACCAGTGAAGTTAAAGAGTAGTTATAATAATACATCATATACTTATCTCACTAGAATTTCAGTATTTTCCTTTAATACATAATAGTATTTAATAACTTTTCAATAACTCATTTGGAATCTTTGTGTCTAATTATTGAAATATCCTTCTTATCTATAATATTATGCCCATTATCTAATTGGAATTTTTAATGCTAATCTTTGAAATTTTTTTATATACATAGTTATAATGCCATTTTAAAATGTGCATTGAAAAAAATTTTCTTCCAGTTTGTAATCTGTTTGCTACCTCCTAAAGCAGTGGTCCTCAAGCTGGGGGTCATGACTATCTGAAAACACATATTTCAGACTGTCGGAAGAACTGTGATGCCACTCAGTAGCAAATTACAGTTACTGAATAGCAATAACAACAATTTTATGGTTGGGTGTCACCACAACATGAGGAAATGTGTTAAAAGCTAGCATCATTAGGAAGGTTGTGAACCACTGCCTGAAGGTTTTAACAAATTCAATTTTGTAAAACCTTCTGAGGTAAATTTCTGCAAAATTTATTGCTTTTTATTATGCCTCTTGTTTCAAGCCAAGGATATTTTCCCTGCTTTTCTTATGTCCCAAAGATTTTACATCTTCTCCAAAGGGTGTTATAGTTTTGTTTTTAATTAAATAATTAATAATTTTCATTTTTCTCTCATATATTACATACCTAACACAGCTTTCTCTCCCTCTTCTCCCCAGCCCTGCCCCGAGGCTCCCTTCCTTCCACCTCTTTTCTCCTCTACATCCAACACCCTCCACTGCCCCTCAGGAAAAAGCATGTCTCCCAGGGAGGTGACAGGGCTACACAGGTGGGAGGGTAGAGGTACTATTCAGAGATGGGGAAATGTTTAAAATGCTTTGATATTTTGCTAACTATGTAGAAAAGAAATGTCTTTGCACCCATCAACTCAATTCATCTATTTCCCTAAAAAAACTTTAAAAATTGTAACAAAAGGAATTCCAGGAAGTACATAGTATAACATTTAGTGGTTTTTCAGAAATAAAATTATATGACATGCAGATGAAACACTTAGTATAAAAGCCCTATGGTGTGAGTTCCCGAATCAAATACAGAAAGCTAGGCATTTGTCTTGACCTAAGATTATCTTGATTTCATGTGAGCCAAAGTGATTTAGTTCATAAAATTTTCCCTAGTTGGAAGAAGGACTCACTCAACTGTTAAGACTTAGTTGAAATCTGAAAGAAAAACAAGACACAATGGAAAGAAAAGAAAAACTGTTGTTTTGTAATTTTTGGAGAGGAAAAAGAAGGGCTGAGAAGGAGGTAGCTGGAGAGGCTTCCACTGAAGTCACCTCATAGCTTTAGCTAAGTAATGAGCAGTTACCTTCAACAAAATCATTCCTTAGAGCTCTCATAACATATCTCTATAATTTTTCCATGGTTTATATATAACGATAGAGCAATCTGATCCAATCAAAAATAATGTCAGGGATTTAGCTTTTGTGAGCCGGGGAAGGCAAATTACATACACAGTGAGGAGAGTCCCTCATGGAGAGGTTGCTCTGGTTTCTGACCTAGGTCCTCTGCAAGTATGTTGTGGCTGAGAAGCTTGGTGTTCTTGGAGAAATCCTAAGAGTTGAAGACGAGCCCATCTGTGACTCTTTTACCTACTTGTGAGATAGCTTTTCTCCTACTATGTGCCTAGTCTTATTGTAGCTTATGATATTGTGTGAGATTCTTGTCTGAACAATCTACTTTCTGTATACCATACCACCCTTCAGGTCTGAATGCAAAATATCTCTGAGAAGTTTACAAGATGGCTCAGTGGACAAAGGTATTTGCTGTTCAGACCTGAACTCCAGAAAGCATTTAAAAGTACATAAATAACTGACTAAATGAAGATACATTCTGATTTCAACACAACTTCTATGTCATGTATGCCCCTCTCCCCAAATGTATAATTAATAAATAAATAAATACCTTTGAAATTCTAAACCAAAAGTTCCCACTATCTTTAGGTCATTATAATGGTTTTGTAGTATAATGATTTATATGCTTATTCGTTCAGTAATCTGTTATGCTAGCCATATATATATGTGTATATATATATGTATATGTATATATATGAATATATATATATATATATTCAGTCAGGAAATCCTTTCTGGTATAATAGTATAAAAAGGCTTTTTAATAACACTTTCAGGAAACAAATTAAGAACTTCAAAAAAGTATCAAAACTCACCATTGAGTGTGCTGAAATTGAACCAAATAACAAAGTAAGCTGAGCCTCATTTTTTTGAGAGCTATGGTAATCTCAGATCAGAATAGCAAGGGTTCTTTATTGGCTTGACTTATTTTCACTGTTTCAGATCTTTCAAAATGGCAAGTCAATTGGAGCCACCAGGGAGGTTAGTCATCTTTGATCTCTTTGTTGGAGAAAAACACTGGACAATATACACCATTAGTAGAACTGTTAATCTCAGTAATATACAACTCTCCTACTTGTATCTCACTTTGGGAAGCCAGTGGTTCCTTGGAGAAGCAGTGTTTCAAGGAGAAGTATAGGAAATGGGATAAAATCATGATTCTGATAAATTCTCAAACTATGTTCTTTTGACCAGGTATTACACAAAATGTGCCAATGACACCAAAACCAAGTTACCAAAATACATGTGCATTCAGAAATTAGGTGAGGACTGATTATTTTTTAATTTGGTGAAATCTAGTAATGATGAGAAACCAAAAATAAAAATAATTGTAGTTTAGAAAGCAATGAAATTTTAAAGAAGAAAATGCAATAGTATGCATGAATTTGGAAGAGAGTGTGCAAAACAAATGTTGGCATTCCAGAATGGCTAATGTCACCTGATTCCATCTATATGAGCTCTCTGATAGGATCAAACTCTTAGAATCAGAGGTGAGAATATTCTCCAGGAACTAAGTGATGGCAGAAATGAGTAGCTTCTGTTCAAGCGAGTAAAATATTTGTTATGGAAGATGAGTGTGGTCTGGAGATCTATTATTGTGCTTGTAATCAGTCTGTATTGTTTATTGTTTACCTAAAGTTTAAAGTGGGTAGATTTTATAAGTTTCAAAACCAGAATAAGAAAAACTTTGCTATCTCCATGAATATTTAAAGTAATATTAGTATATAAATATGTTATATGTGTTATCATTATCTTAAAGAACTTGAAAACTCCTAGTGGTATTAGGACTACAGTTACACAGTTAATCAATAAGCTCTTGAAGAGTCTTTAATGGCTACCATGATATGTGATTTCTCTGTTTCCCTCATATTCCCAGTAACCTTATCAATACCTCTCCAGATCTGCTTCCCCCTCCTTTGCTGCTCTTTTCACCCTCAGGAGTGACTGAGTGAGTCCCCATGAAATGGGCACTGTCATTCCAGAGCAAACTGGGTCAGTCCTAGTAGGGTGAGTGTTGTCATGCCACCACAAACATGAGCTTTGTTTGCTGGCCTTCCCTCTGGGTTGCTCATCTAGGTCTTACATGAGCTCCTTGAAATGTCCCAAAACGTTCACTGTACCATAACATTTACTTTAAGAAGTTGTAGGTTTGGTTTTTCCTGATTCCAACTCACTTACATCTTAATGAAAATGTGCTAAATATTCCTGGTCTTAATCTTATAAATTTTTTTTTATTTTTTTGTAGGATTTGTTTATTTATTCATTTATTTATTTACTGAATCACACTGTTTTAGACTAGATGAGCCTAGAAATTACTGTGAAGTTTAGATTGGCTCAAACTCATAATAATCTTCAAGACTCAGAGTTACAAGAACTGGGATGATAACAAAGACTATTCCAGTCTCAATTTTGTATTTGTAGAGATATTTGTCATGTTCTTTTTTTACATACTTATTCAATTTAGGTGAAAAATCAGTGATGTCTTGTTAGTTTACTATCATGATTATATTAAATATTAATATTAGTACTTAAAAGAAAAATTAAAAGATGAATTATCACAGTTCAATTTTTTTAGAAAGTATGTGTTTACAAATGTAAAGAGCTCACATTTTAAATTCAAAAATCAATCAATATTAATAGTTGACCAAATATTAGTCTGAGTTGTGGGAAGTAAAAAAAAAAATAAGTATTAGGAGCCAAAAGAAAACATAAACTTTATTATATTTCAATTTGTCATAAAATATTCTATATCTTATGAATAATAAGAGAAATAAAACAACTTTATCCTAAATAGCACCAGTAAAAAAAAAAACTACTATTCTTGGGAATATAGTAATCAAAATACTAAATATTGAGTTAAAATATAAATTAAAATCTTACTGACAGACATATACCTAACAAATAAACACTTATTTAAAAGTTTATATTTTAAATATAGTTAAAGAACTATCGTCTTCTACATGTAAAATATAAACTATTTTACTCTTTCTATAATGAATAAAATCTGTAAGTAAAATAAAACATGTAGAATTTACTGCAACTTTGTCATAAGGAATTTATGAGCTTGCTGTAAAATTTATGTGGTAAAAGTTGAAGAATAGCACCCAGCAAGAGAAGCAAATAGGCTAACTGCAGATCTTTACGTTTCCCTCGGCTCCATGAACACTAACCATCCAGTCCTATCCTCTGCTCATGCTTCAATCTACTTCTCTCCCCTGACCACAACACCGGTGGATCATACAGATCTACCCTCTAAACTTCTCTCATCCCCATTAATGGTTATAACCCAGTTCTGAACTCCATCAAGCATTGTCTGGAAAACAACAGACTACTCTAGCCAGCAAAGCAGCTAAACTAGATCCTCACCTCTCCCTCCATTCCTCCAGGTCTAATGCCCCAGTCTCTCATTCCTTCATTTCCCCTCCTGCTGCTTCTCTTCATACCATATATGGTAAGCCTCATTTAAGTTTGATATACTGCACCCTCCTTTCTTTTCTCTAGCTCAACCCTAAACTTTATTTCTTTTTTAAGATTTCTAAGAATACCTTTTCTACTTTAATATTATCTGTAGACATCAACATGAGCATACGAATACACATATGCACATATAAACACATACATATGTTTAAAGTATAAGTTTCTCATATAGCAAATAAATGAGTTATTTGTCTTCTACAATTTTAATTATTTCAGTTAACATTAATATATCTAGTTGTATTCACATTTCCTGCAAACAAAAACACTTAAGAATATGTACAACCTTTCTATTTCTTCCTTAATCTGTTCTTATGATACCATTTACTGCTGGTAAGTAAAACTAGTGAACATAAATTCTAGCAATAATAACTAGGCCACTTGTTATCTGAGAAAAATGAAATGCATGTTTATGTTGAAACAAACAGATGTTAATACCAACAAAATCTATAACTCCATTAAATTGAAACACACACAGACATATACACACCCATACTTTTATCTGGAAGAATTAAAAAATCTGTACAAAACAGTAATACTCAGGTATAATATGTATTGAACTGATTATGTAAACTTTGAAGAAATTCAAATAAATCCTTTATAATTTAGAAAATTATTAGATTCAGTAGTTTAGCAATGATGATGAACATTTTGGTTTTGCAGAGGACTTGGGTTGTTTTCAACATTTACATGGTGATTAATTAACATCTATAACTTCAATCCCAGAGAATTTGATGCAGGAAATTCTTGGTATATAGGCTTACATGTTGGCAAAACACCCTCATACATAAACAAACAAACAACCTCTAAAATGTTCCTAAACAGAGTACATTATTAAATTATATTTTTAAAAACATTTTAAAATAATATAAAATAGATGTTAATGCTGATTTATAATTTTCAGGTAACAAGAACACATGTTTATATCACTAAAATAGACTAAGAAGAATAGTTTATGAGGCCAGTTATGGCACAGATATACATTTTGATAGTGATTATAATTACAGAGGTTTACATGAACCAAAATAACATACATTTACACATCAACACATACATATATTAACAGTGAAATGTGAAGAATCGTAGGTGCAGATACAAAGTCAGTTATAAGGTGTTGATGTCATAAGACTTCATAATGCCAACAAGGTGCAGATGAAATGAAGAGCTAAAGGGTCCCTCAGCACACTTATTTGCAATTTCCTAGAAGTTTTTTTTTAAGACTAGTTAAATTCAAAATGAGGAAAATAAAAAAGCATTCATGGTTTGCTTTATCTTCAAATGACAATGCACTATATAAGTATTTTTTTATTTTTATGAATTTTGTACAGGTATTATAACCTCTGCAATCCAATTTTTGGAGCTCTCTTGATGTACAATGTTCATCTTTAAGTGGGACACTTATACCACACTCTTTTCCACTAAGGTTTAAGAGGTCATTGAATAGAAAAGGATCAGAAAGACTATAAGATACAGAGGAATCAGATGATTACATGGGAACAGTGTCAGCCAGACCCACAGGGCTGTTGCTCCGAGGGACTTCATGATTTCATCAGCATACATTAGATTTATGCAATCTGTAACCACACAAAATTCTAGTGTGGAAAAATACAGTGATTATAAAATCTTATATATAGATGAAGAACATTTAACCAATTCTGTGAGAATGGGTGGCTGTTTTCATTTTATTCTTTTTATGATTTATTAACTTATTTGTTTATTCATTCATTCATTCATTCACTTTACATCCCAATAACAGTCCCCTTTGTCTCAGTCCCCTTCACATAGCCCCTTCCTGAACCCTATCCCCTGCTCCTCTGAAAAAGGAGTAGCCTATATGGGCACCAACTCAACCTGCAGGACTAGGCCCATCCTCTAACACTGAGGCCAAACAAGGCAGTCTAGTATGAGGAACAGGATTCTCAGGCAGGTGATAGAGTCAGAGACAACCCTTACTCCAGTTTTTTAGAGACCTGAATGAAGACAAAGCTACACATCTGCTAATGTATGTAGGGGGGCTATATCCAACACACATATGTCCTTTGGCTGGTGGTTCAAGTCCCTGGGATCTGCAAGAATCCAGTTTAGTTGGCTCTATTGCTCTTCTTGTGATGTCCCTACCCCAACTGAGTCTCTCCATTCTTTCCTCAACTCTTTTACAAAACAACCTGAGTTCTATCTAATGTTTGGCTGTGGCTCTCTGCATCTGTTTAGGGAAGACTCTGGGTAGAGCCTCTCAAAATACAGTTATGCTAGTCTCCTGTCTTCAAGAATAACAGAGTATCATTAATAAAGCCCAGGCATTGGTTCTTGCCCATGGAATTGTTCTCAATTTGACTCAGTCATTGCTTGGACATTCTCTACAGCCTCCAGAAGGTTAATATCTAACATATTTAAAGAACTCAGTAAGTTAGACACCTACAAACCAAATAGCCCAACTAAAAATGGAATATAGAGATAAGCAAAAGTCTCAACAAGGAACTTTCTAAAGCATGAGAAACAGTTAGAGAAGTGTTTAATGCCCTTACCCATCAGGGAAATGCAAGTCAAAATGACTCTGGGAGTATACCTTATACCCATCAGAACAACTAAGATCAAAAACCCAAGGGAAGGCACTTGCTGGCAAGGATATAGAGCAAGAGGAACACTCCTCCCTTGCGGGAGGAGTACAAAGAAGTACAACCATTCTGGAAATCAATTTGGGGCTCTCTCAGAAAACTGTGAATATTTCTACCTCAAGACATTTGGCCATAAACTCAAAAGATGTTCCACCATTCCACAAGGGAACTTGATCAACTGTGTTCATATCAACTTTATTTGTAATAGCCCAAAAGTGGGG
The DNA here is from genome assembly GCF_008632895.1 of Mastomys coucha. Lineage (NCBI taxonomy): Eukaryota > Metazoa > Chordata > Mammalia > Rodentia > Muridae > Mastomys > Mastomys coucha. The sequence goes on from NW_022196896.1 coordinate 587,808, forward strand.
AGAGAAAACTCAAATAGTCCCCCTCCAGTAGATAGACAGGCCCTCAAGTGGAGGGACAGGATTACCAAATTACAGTCAAACTTTGTGCCCTGGAATTGTTCCTGTCTAAAAGAACTACAGGGACAAAAATGGAGAAGACACTGAAGGAAAACCTGTCCAATGATCAACCCAACTTGGGATTCATCTCATGGGGGTCGCGGGACACCAAGACCTGACATGATTACTGATATAATGATGTGTTTAATTCTTGAGAGACTGAGACCCAAGGAAAGGAGATAGGGGTAATATCACCCTCTGTGAGGCAAGTGAGAGGGGAATGGGGAAAGGAACTGGGAGAGTGCTGGGGGGCAATGGCTGAAAGTAAATGAACAAATAATTAGTTTAAAAATTCAGGGAAAAAATAAAAGTAGCACAGCAGAATTATTCTAACTATACAATATATATAAACATGTGTGCATATTTAGTATATAATTTATAAGTATTTAAATTCATACAAATGAGCAAGTATTTAGTCTATACAGTGAAAATCCTAATTTGTTTGTAACTGACAACTGAATCAAAGCTATTTTTAAAACATTTATACTTGAAGGAATTCACAGTGCTCAGCATCTTAGGAAGTTCAGTTTCAACACTGAAGAAAGATATATTTTTCAAGCCCAGACTCACGGCTTTTACTATAATCTAGCATTAAAATAAAGAAAAAATGCATCTCTTTCATAACAGAGAACAGTTTATATGCAAACACCACCAAAAATAATTATTGTACAAAAACAGTATACTTTATTATAAAAAGAACAGGACATAAAATGATGTCATCTTGATATTAGTTTTATATATATATATATATATATATATATATATATATATATCCCATTACTTTCTAATTATATTCAATTCAACATTTTCAAATTCACATTTTAATTGTAGTTTTAAGTGTATTCAATGATTAATCTTTCAACAGTTAAGATATTTTAGCAAATGCTCCAAAAATGGAGACTAACTAAATAAAATATTTACAATTGTTTCTGCTTAAAGTCATTTAATGTTAGTTATTTAAAAGATCAGGTGGTACTTAGACTACACTATAACTATATACTAAGAGTTAAAGGAAACAAATCTATTAACAAAAATAATTCAACCATTCAGTTTAAATTAATTTAAAATTAATCAAAGTTGTAAAGACATTATGGGTTTTTAATATAAGAGAAAATCAATTAAAGAATAGGATAAAATTATTTCATGACAGAATGGACTTGATGCATAGAGAGATTACTTCAAATACTTCAAAAACCAACAATTGACAGTCTATAAATTTTAAATTTAATAGATTTATACCTAGATTCCTCATTTTTTCAAGACAACTTGTTTTCATTTTTCTTTTCTTTTCTCAGAAGTATCAAATATAAATTAGGCTGGCATAGAATTCACTATATAACCAAATCAGATCTAGGCTTAGATTTTTTAAAACCCACTTTTCTTTGTAATTTTTATTAGATATTTTCTTTATTTATATAACATATGATATCTTCTTTCCCAGTTTTCCCTCCAAAAAAAGAAAGAAAAATATAATAAAATAAAAATTAAAAAAAAAGAAACAAAAAATTAAAATCCTGTTCCCTCCCCCATTCCCCTGCTCACCAACACACCCTCTCCCACTTCCTGGCCCTGGCATTCCCCTACACTGGGGCATAGAACCTTCACAGGACCAAGGGCCTCTCTTTTCATTGATGACTGACTTGGCCATCCTCTGCTACATATACTGCTGGAACCATTAGTCCTACCATGTGTACTCTTTGGTTGGTGGTTTAGTCCATGGGAGCTCTGAGGGTACTGTTTAGTTCATTTTGTTGTTCATGCTAAGGGGCTGCATACCCTTCAGCTCCTTAGGGTTAGGGTTAGGGTTAGGGTAAGGGTTTGGGTTAGGGTAAGGGTTAGGGTAAGTCCTTAGGGCATTTCCAATGAAGATTTGTCAGGATACTAGCAGTCTATCTCAGTAGTGTCAGGATACCAAACAGGACTCAGCAGCAGTGTCATGATCTGGAAGAAATCTCCAATCCTCCACCAAATCATCATGAGTCAGCTGGAGTGAACAGGACCAGCTGTAATGGCAGCAGTTCTCTGCCATGCTTCTCTCAACAAAGTGAAGATCAGTGAATATGAAGGTATAAGACCAGGAAAGCATTACAAAGCTAGCTATGCAAGCACACCTTCACTGCTCATTGAGTCCTATTTTACTCCTCCAAATATTATATGTCTTTGCATGGTTCTTTTCTCTGCAAAATACCATGTGAGTCTGTCTTAGCAAAACACCAAATATGTTTGCATCACATGACATCCACAAACTTCCACTTCATATTCCCCTTTTTGTTTAAACATTGTATTTTTCCCTAACATTAACTATCTACACATATTAAAAATAATTATGAGAACCATAAAACTAGAACTTTACATTATATTGGAAGTAAACAGCCTATGTATAATATAGTCTAACAACCAACTTTAAGACCTTTTTGATATACAATAAGTCAAACAAAACAGCCTTAAATTCCTATAAGTATACAAAAAAATCAAACAACCTTAATTTCTACTATTATACTATAAAAACAAATCAAGTATACTATACCACAATCAAGTATACTATAAAAACAAAACAAATCATCTAAATTCTCTTTTTTTTTTCTCTGTGTAGCCCTAGCTGTCATGGAACTCACTCTGTAGACCAGGCTGGCCTCGAACTCAGAAATCTGCCTGCCTCTGCCTCCCAAGTGCTGGGATTAAAGGCGTGTGCCACCACTTCCCGGCTTAAATCTAAATTCTTATTGGTATATAATAAAAAGAAATCAACCTTAAATTTCTATCAGTACATAATAATTTAAGGCTCTCCACCAAAAAAAAAAAAAAAATCCCAGGACCAGATGGGTTTAGTGCAGAATTCTATCAGACCTTCAAAGAGCAATACTCTTCAAAATATTCCACAATATAGAACAAAAGGAACACTACCCAATTTGTTCTATGAAGACACAGTTATGCTAATACCACAACCACACAAAGACCCAGCAACGAAAGAGAACTTCAGACCAATTTCCCTTATGAATATTGATGCAAAAACACTTAATAAAATTCTCACAAACCAAATCCAAAAACAAAGTAAAATGATCATTCACCACAATCAAGTAGACTTCACCCCAGGGATGCAGGGATGGTTCAATATACAGAAATCCATCAATGTAATCCACTACATGAACTAAAAAAATAAATAAATAAAAAATAAACAAACAAACAAATCTCATTTCATTAGATGTCAAGAGTGCATTTGACAAAATTCGATATTAAAAGTCTTGGAAAGATCAGGAATTCAAAACCTGTACCTAAACATAGTAAAAGCAATATACAGGAAACCAGTAGCCAACTTCAAACTAAATGGAGAGGAATTTGAAGCAGTTTCTCTAAAATTAGGGACTAGACAAGGCTGCCCACTCTATCTATTCAATATAGTTCTTGAAGTTCTAGCTAGAGTAATTAGACAGCAAAAGGAGGTAAAAGGGATATGAATAGGAAAGAAAGAAAGGCAAGCAACCAGTTGACATGGCATTAACTTAAGAAAACCCAGGAAAGAGAAAGGAGTGTCTCTGAGAAGGGTATTTAAAACAGTGTGGAGAAGGCTTTTCTCAGTTAGTGTTTCCATGGCTAGGAAGAGACATCATGACCAAGGTAACTCTTATAAAGGCAAACATTACATTGGGGCTAGCTTCCAAGGGATATGATAGTATACATAAGTGACCCCCAAAATTCCACCAGAGTTCTTCTACAACTGAAAAACAACTTCAGCAAAGTGGCTGGATATAAAATTCACTCAAGCAAATCAGTTTCCTTCCTATACTCAAAAAGATTTATGGGCTGAGAAAGAAATTGTGGAAACAGCACCCTTCACAATAGTCACAGACAATATAAAATACCTTGGTGTGACTTTAACTAAGCAAGTGAAAGATTTGTACAAGAACTTCAAGTTTCTGAATAAAGAATTCAAAGAAGTCCTTAAAAGATGGAAAGATCTTCCATGCTCATGGATTTGCAGGACTAATATACTAAAAATGGCCATCTTGCTGGAGCAATCTACAGATTCATTGCAATCCCCATCAAAATTCCAACTCAATTCTTTATTGAGTTAGAAAGAGCAATTCTCAAATTCATTTGGAATAACAAAAAACCCAGAGTAGTGAAAACTCTTCACAACAATAAAAGAACTTCTGGGGGAATCCCCATCCCCGACCTCAAGCTTTACTTTCCTTCATTTTGACATTTCCATAATGTGTCCTTTTCAAGAAGAAAATAATTTCCAGATTATAGATTACTATTATCAGAATGTCACATTCAAAAGTAATGTTTTTATATTCTTCTGCATATTGTTTATTTATAACTTGTTTCCACAGGCCAATCTATTTCCACATAACTATTTGCCTGTCTTAAGACAAATAGGGTTTGTCAGTAAGTATTAATATGCCTGAAAACAAGGTAATAATCCCAAATGTTTGATCTACCAATGAAGACTCTGGAGCCAGATGCTAGGGTACAAGCCTGCTATCTCAGAGATGCAGAGAAAGCACCAGGCTGACCTTTCTACTCCATGGACATGCTGAAAGAAGCTCCCCGTGCTGGTGTGAATATGCTTGACACATAAGGAGTGGTACTGTTAGGAGTTGTGGCCTTGTTGGAGAATACATGGCACTATGAGCTTAGGATTTGGAAGTCTCCTCCTATGCTCAGGCTCCACCCATTGTAGAAGAGAGCCTCTTTCTAGCTTCCTGAGGAGGCCTGTCTGGTGTTTCCCTTCATATCAAGATGCAGATCTCTCAGCTCCTCCTTCATGTCTTCCTGCATGCTGCCATGCTTGCTGCTTTAATGATAATTGACTGAACCTCTGAAACTGTAAGCCAGCCCCAATATAATGTTTGCCTTTATAAGAGTTACCTTGGTCATGATGTCTCTTCCTAGCCATGGAAACACTAACTGAGAAAATCCTTCTCCAGAGTGTCTTAAATACCCTTCTCAGAGACGCTCCTTTCTCTTTCCTGGGTTTTCTTAAGTTCATGCCTTGTCAATTGGTTGCTTGCCCCTCTTCTTGACCTGTTTTTTACTGTATTTAGCTATTCTTTACAGAAAACTCTTGGGTTCAAGGTGTGTGGTAGGACTGAGCCATACCACAACTATTTGTTTACAGTAAACAGAAAGGACTTGGATAAAATATGTATACTAGGGCTGAGTCACAACATAACAAGATATTTGCAGTAAAATACTTGGGGTTCACAATGTGATCAAATATCCCACAACAATGACACTTGCTTGAAATTCACAATAAAAAGTAGAAACCTGTAGAAAGAAGAAAATATTACATATTATCTCTACATAAATTGTAGGCAGCCGCTGGGACGATCGAATCCAAGACAGCAGTGGCGGCAGCAATAGACGATTCCACTGTGCATGCGCCCCTCCTGAGCAGGTATATGTTGTGCATGCGCCCCTCCCAAGCAGGTCTATGCTAATGAGGTGATTGCCGAGGAACCAATCCAGGAGGACCACGAGAGCTTGGGCTCCAGTATATAAGGAGCTCTCTCTGGTTAGTCAGGGCCACTACACAGAAGCAAGAGCAGCCACTACACAGAAGCAAGAGCAGCCACTACACAGAAGCAAGAGCAGCCGCCATGCCATTCCACACAAGCAAGAAGAGCCGCAGCACCTAGGAAGCAAGAAGAAGCCATAACACCTAGAAGAGCTGTAATACCTAGGAACCTAAAAGAGCTGTAATACAAAAGAAAATTTCTGACTAAACCGTGAGAGAAGAAGTCTCACTGCTTTGTCGTTATTGCTGCCGGCAGCAAGACGCCGTACAATAAATATCATTTTTTGTCAATTCTTTCAGCTTCTGTTTACCTGAGTCATAGATAATAATTCTTATGTCAAAACCAGACCACTTTACACTAAGGTTGCTCTATCTGATATAACATCAACTCCTTTTTAAAACAACAAAAAGATGTTTGCTATATTCCATTCATAGAGAGGGTATACAATATAGTATTAATATAAGACTACATTTTCTTTCTTATAATAAGGTAAAGTCATAGTGATGTACATGAATAAAATGAAGATGAATAAAAATTGATAAAGATGTCATAGTATAGCATCATTTTTTTTCTTAAAGAAGGCTGTCCAGGGTGAGACAGTTGGCTCCATGGAAAAGCATGAGGACTTGAATTTGTATCCCTAGAATGCATATAAAGAACAAAGCACACTCTGTTCATTTCCTATGAACCCTAGAGCTCTCCACACTCAGTTTTCTTCCCTCACCTTATGAATTTATTCAAACTTATAGTATGGAGTCCTACAAGACCTGAAATCCACTGGCCATGTCAACCTGGGAAGCAGGTAATCAGTCTTACACCCTTCTTGTCCTCTCATTCAAAGCCTTTAGTCTCACACCCCACTTCAGCCCTGTGGCCAACCAGTGATATCTGAATGAAAACTTGGTCAAGACAAAAATGTAAAGAGGAATTAAAGCTTTTTAGAATTGAAAGAAAATGAAAACCCAGAATATTAAATAAAGGCTGTTCTAAGAGAAATTCATAGAACTAAGTCCCTACATTAAAAACAAACAAACAACAACAACAAAAAAAAAACAAGCACACACACACACACAGAGAGTTAATCTTCAAGCTATGTAACTGAGTACTATACTAAAAAGCTCTAGAATACAAAGAATAAATAACATCCAAAGGTAAATATAGGTAGCAGGAAATAATCAAACTGAGGCCTGAAATATATAAAATAGGAACAAATAAAACAACACAAAGAATCAATGAAACAAAAAATTGTTTCTTTGATAAAACTGATAAAATTGTAAACCCTTAGCCAAATTACCTAAATACCAGAAAGAAAACCCAAAAGAGAGATGAAAGGGAGGACTGAACAATAGATGCTAAAGAAATGCATAAAATCATAAGCCTATGATTCATAAGGACATACTGATAAAAGTACTGTACTCTATCAAATTGGAAAGGCTAAGATAAATTGGTAGTATTTTCAATACACAACATTTACCAAATTAAATAAGGATCAGATAAGCCATTTAAGCAGAGCTCATAAAGTAGAAGTAGTCAAAGTCTCCAAACCAAAAACACAGATCAGATACATTTATGGTAGAATTGTACTACTTCCAAAAAAGAATAAATGACACTAGTCCTCATATTATTGCACAAAAATAGAAACAGAATGAACATTGCCAAAATCTTCCTTTGAGGTCATGGTTACCCTGAGTCTTAAACCACATAAAGACACAGAAGAAATAAAAAGAGATTACAGATCTCTTTATGAACAAAGATACAAAATTCTGAATAAAATACTTGCCAACTGAATCCAACAATACAAGACAATCTTCCATCATACTAAGTAAACTTCACCTCAGAGATTCAGTGGTAGCTATCCATATGTACATCTACAAATACAATGCACCATATAAACAAATTGAAAGACAAAAAAATTACATGATTATTTCATTAGATATAGAAAAAGCCTTTGGGGAAAAATGCAACTCTCCTTTCTGAAGAACGTCCTGAAGAGACTAGGGATGTGTCCAATGGGTAAACTTCAACATAATAAAGGTGATTTACAGCAAGCTGGTAGACAACAGCAAACTGAATGAAGGGGAAATCAAAGCATTTTAACAAAAATCAAGTAAAGGTGTGGTACTGAGTATTATCTCTCCCCCAGTAGTGTTTGATGGCCTATTCCTGTACACCAGGTGTAGAGGTGAGGAGAGGACAGAGCAAGGTCCACAATGGGTATCTGCAGTTCATCCAAGTCTCTCTTCTGGGCCTCAGATGACACTGCTGGTCAGGCCAGAAGGGAGAAGCAAAGTCCAGATTCAGCAGGATTCTTGTTCAGTTGGGAGCAAGTACCTAGGAAGGGTGGCAAGAAGAGCAAAAGCCTTCTTTGAGAATCTTAATATTAAGGCTCTTTTGAGCAAAGGTCTTTCCTGATGATCTCTAATAAAGCTGCTCTTTGAGATGATCTTAGTTTGTTAGTATTTCCTTACTGAGGGTGGGGTTGAATGCCTAACTTGATCAGGGTGAACTAAGGATTATACAGTATCTGGGGAAAAGCATGGAAACAGGAGGGAGGTAACTCTAGCCCAGCCAGTATCAAATCTCTGAGATTTCCAAGGTGTGAGCCTGTTCCATCTCACCAGTCCCATGTCCATTCCTCTGGTCGATGTTCCACATGCCCTACAATAAAACTGACTGCTCTTCCCATACTTATTCAATATTTTACTTGAAGTATCAACTAGAGGAATAAATCCACAGAAGGACATCGAGGGGAAACATACAGGAGGTAAGAAAGCTCCATTAATTTGAATATAATAGGGTAGCATAAATAAGAACTTGTGGGGGTGGCTGTGAGCCTCTACTTCTGTATTAGTCGGGCATGTCAGAGCCTCTCAGGAGACAGCTATATCAGGAGCTAGAGAAAGGACTTAAGGAGCTAAAGAGTTTGCAATCCCTTAGAACGAACAACAATATGAAGTAACTAGTACCCTCAGAGTTCCCAGGGTCTAAACCACCAACCAAAGAGTACACATGGTGAGACTAATGACTCCAGCAGCATATGTATAGCGGAGAATGACCAAGTCAGTCATCAATGGGAGGAGAGGCCCTTGGTCCTGTGAAGATTTTATGCCCCAGTGTAGAGGAATGCCAGGGCCAGAAAACATGAGAGGTTGGGTTGGAAACTGGGGGAGGGGGAAGGAACAGGTTTTTTATTTTATTTTATTTTATTTTCAGAGGGTAAACTGGGACATGTAAATAAAGACATGTTAATAAAGAAAATATCTAATAATAATAATAAAATAATAAAATAAATAAATAATTAAATAAATAAAATAATAAAAAAGAACTTGTGGGGGAATCACCATCCCTGACCTCAAGCTTTATTATAGAGCAATAGTAATGAAAACTGAATGGTATTGGTACAGAGACAGACAGGTTGATCAATGGAATAGAATTAAAGAACCAGAAATAAACATGCATCTCTATGGTCATTTGATGTTTGACAAAGAAGCCAAAACATACAGTGGAGGAAAAAAAAACAGTATTTTCAACAAATGGTGCTGTTCTAACTGGCAGTCTGCATGTAGAAGAATGCAAGTTGGTCCATTATTATCTCCTTGTACAAAGTTCAATGACAAGTGGATCAAGGATCTCCATATAAAACCAGATACACTGAAACTAGTAGAAGGGAAAGTGGGAAATAGCCTTAAATACATCAGCACAGGGAAAAATTTTCCTGAACAGAACACTAAAATCTCAGGCTCTAAGATCAATAATTGACAAATGGGACCTCATGAAACTGAAAAGCTTCTGATAAGCAAAGAACACTGTCACTGTCAACAGGACAAAACAGCAACCTAGAGTTTTGGAAAAGATGTGTATCAACCCTACATCCAATAAAACAGTAATATCCAAAAATATACAAAGAAATCAAGAAGTTAGATTCCAGAAAGACAAATAACCCAATAAAAAAATGGGGTACAGACCTAAACAGAGAATTCTCAAAAGAGGAATCTTAAATGGCTGAGAGGCACCTAAAGAAATGTTCAGGGCTGGAGAGATGGCTCAGCCGTTAAAGGCTAGGCTCACAACCAAAAATATAAGAAATGTTCAACATCCTTAGTCATCAGGGAAATGCCAATAAAAATTACCATGAGATTCCACCGTACACCAATAAGAATGGCTAAGATCAAAACCACTTTAGAAATCAATCTGGCTGTTCCTCAGAAAACTGGAAATAGTTCTACCTAAAGACCAAGCTACACTGCTACTGGTCATAAACCCAAACGATGCTTCAATATATAACAAGGATACCTGCACCACTTTGTTCATAACAGCCTTATTTATAACAGACAGAACTTAGAATCAACCTGGATATAATTCAATGAAAGAATGGATACAGAAAATGTGGTATGGAATACGACTCAGCTATTAAAAATGCCAACTTCACAAGCTTTGTAAGGAAATGAACGGGACTAGAAAATATCCTGAGTTAGATAACCCAGACTCAGAAGAATAAACATAGTATGTACTAACTGATAAGTGGATATTAACCCCAAAGGTCAGAATACCTATGATACAACTCACAGACCATATGAAGCTTAACAACAACAACAAAAAAAGGCCAAAAAGTGGATGCCTCAAACCCACTGAGAAGGGAGAACAAAATAATCATGGGAGGCAGATGGAGGGAGAGACTTGAGTGGGAAAAGGGACATGGATTAAAAAGGGAGGGGACAGAATCAGGTTTGGGAAGAGACAGGAGAGAAGTCCAGAGAGCCCGGAGAATAAATAGAAATGAGTAGTTGGGGTGTGTGGCTTGGAAAACCACTATAAAGCCCCAGCCACCAGGGATGCCAGAGTCCCCAGAACCCAATGAGGATAACATTAGGCAAAATACCTAACATAGAGGAGATAGAACCTGAAGAGACCATCTCCAGTAGATAGACATGCCTCTACTGGAGGGATGGGGGCACCCACCCATCTCAGAATTTTATCCCAGAATTGTCCCTGTCTAGAGGAAATACAAGGACAAAAATGGAGCTGAGGCCAAAGGAAAGGCCATCCAGAGACAGCACCATCATGAGATCAATTCCATCCAAAGGCACCAAACCCTGACACTATACTGATGCCAGGATGTACTTGCAGACAGAAGACCACCATGGTTGTCCTCAGAGAGGCTCTGCTAGCACCTGACTAAGACAGATGCAGATGCTTGCAGCCAACTATTAGACTGAGCCCAGATACCCCAATGGAAGTATTAGTGGAATGGCTGAAGGAGCTGAAGGAGATCGCAAGTCCATAGGAAGGACAACAATATTAGCTAACTGGACCTCTCAGAGTTCCCAGGGACTAAACCACCAACCAAAGGCTATACATGGATGAATCCATGACTTCAGCTACATATGTAGCAGTGGGCTGCCTTATCAGGCATCACTGGAAAGGGGAGGCCCTTGGTCCTATGGAGGCTTGTTGCCCCAACATAGGGGTATCCTAGTAAGGTCAGACTGGATCATTTAGAGGTTGTGCTGTTTTATAAAGTGATGGTTATAGGTTTCCCCTTCATGGTCAATGGTCTTATTAGCTTTGGGTATTTAGCTATATTTCCATGAGCAGAAATAGTTTTCCTTTTCTTATTAAATATTTCTTAAGTCCAGTTAATATGACCAAGGTATGCATGCCACATCCCACTAGTGTATCTTAAGCATGATTGCAATTCTGTTCATACTTGCAGTTTTAAGCATCTTATCTGAGAAGGACTCCTTGTTGTTTTCCTCCTTTGGAAGCTTGGTTGATGCCTTTTGGTATCATGAAAATTAGTCTTCATGGAGGAAGTATTCAAATAATGACCTCAGGTGTCTCTGAAGTGCATGGCATTTTCAGCAATGGGAATTTATCTTCTACTTCTAGAAGGTGACCCATGAAAATAGCCATAGTCTGTATTGTTTTAGGATGGTTGTTGGATACCCTTAACCAATAATTCAAAGAGGATATCCCATGCCTTGTAGTTGGGTTTTTATTAAAGAGCATTTATTAAATGTTCTTTAGCTTTTGAAAGAAGAGTTGTCAGTACAGAAAGAGTTTTTCCTTTAAATGTATACATATAAATGTGTATATTTATAGATACACCTACTAGATTTTAAATGACTTGATCTTGAGCAAGTCTTGAATGTTAATACTCAACTCCTTTAAAAATTAAAAGGTTTATATGTTACTACTTTCTAAATACATAATTAATTTATTTTGATTTGTATCTAAATGATGCAGCTCAATAGCATCCACTTTAAAGCTATCTTTAAGTTATCTTGGGATACCTGAGCTGTTCAATGTTTATTATTTTCAGGCATCTTTAAAATGAAAGCGAAAGGCTTATCTTCTATCAGTAATCAATCTTTGCTCTCTACTGTCTTTCAGCTCTTTATGGTACCAAAATCTTCATTTTATTCCAGGAGGCTGAATATGCTGAATTCCAAGAGGTGGACTATCTTTCTGTTCTAGGTTTACAAAGGACTTTTCTGATGAGGTAATGGTCCTGTTACTCAGTTTATGCATCCAAAATGTACCTTTTTTGGCAAAGTCTTATTTCCTCCCCATGTATATTTATATTTTTGCACAAAATTTTTCTTATTTAAGATGTTACCATGTTCATTTTTAGTATAATCTATGCTTCCAATATACTTAATAGGATACTATTATTCAACCTTTTATATCTTACTGAAACCTGAGATTGAGCAATGACAGGTTTTATAATAGAGTAGAAGAAACATAATTATTGAAAGGAGACCAACATATTTTATCTGTTAGATAGTAAAATTATGTTATTTGTACATAGAAGTGTTTCATCATATTGTTTAGTAGAAAATATTGCATGTATCTATCAGAATTATGACAGGATGAATACTGTTTTATAAGCCACCAGTAAGCCATATTGAAAGAGTGATTATAAGAAAAGTATTGTTAGTGCTTAAAGTTATCTCCATAGGATCTGAAGTATACTGGGCCTGTTAAGATTTCAGTATGGATAAGAGAAAGGCTTCTGATGAGCTAATCAATTCTCAGAAAGGAGGGTCTTTGGGAATATGACCACTGGTAGGTTGCCCATACTCCAGCAGATAGTCCCACACCCATTGTCATAGTTTGGGTTTCCATTGCTGAGAAGAGAAAGCATGTCCAAGACAACTCTTACAAGGGTCAACATTCAATCTGAGCTTGCTTACAGATTCAGAGGATCAATCCATTATCTTCAAGGCAGAAGCATGGCTGTATCCAAGCCGGCATGTTGTAGGAAGAGCTGAGCATTCTCAATAACTGCTCCCACAATGACACATTTCTTCCAATAAGCCATACCTTTCATAACTGCCATTCCCTGGGCCAAGCATACTCAAACTACCACATTTCATTCTCTGGCCCCACAGGTTTGTTCAAATACATGAGTCTATGGGGCTCATACCTAACCATTGCATAATGAAAAATACATTTAGTTCAATTTCAAAATTCCTGAAGTCTATAACAGTCTCAACAATGTTAAAATTCAAAGTTCAACGTCTCTTCTGATATTCATCTAATCACTTAATTGTAATCACTTACATAATCAAAATAAAGAAGCAGATCACATACCTCCAACATCAAAGGATATACGTTATCAGTCCAAAATGTCATAGTGAAGAAATACTGAACCAAAACAAGACCAAAAGCCAGGTGGGAAAAGACCAAACTCTGTATTTCTATGTCTGAATAACATCAAAGAACTAGAACTATACGGATCTCCAAGTTCATTCTGCCTTATTGACTGCAATACACTGAGATTTCCAAATACAACTAGGTTTTCCCCTTCATAATGAATGCCAAGTCTCAACTTCTTTGCATGACCTCTTCAGTCCTAGGTTCTCAACTATAGCTGAGTCTGTCTCTTCACCAATAGTCTTTCTTGACGTCTCACAGTGCCAAGACTCAACTTCTCTCCATGACATCTTTATGCCTTCAAAACAGTACAACCTTGTGATTCTTACACATTACCAAGTTCAGATGCACCAGAGATCAAAATCTTGGCCAACTCTGTAACAAACATTCTTTGTACTCTTAGAAAATATTTCCCAGAAGATTTCACTTCAGTGATGCTTATATCTTCTTAATCATTGCTAATTTTTTAGCTCTAGCTAACTAACCTCAATTGTCCCAGTAGTCCTTTGTTTTCTAGAACCACAATGCAGAAACTGCTTGTTGGAGCTGGAACATGTTCCCCTTGTTCTATTATGCTACCACCAGCTTTATGTTTTCCAGCTCTTTTATTCCCTAAGGTTGGACATCCTGGAACTTGTCTGTAGATTGACATTTAACTCAAATAATTGTATGGCTATGTCTCCTGAATGTTGATGTACCACAATACCTGGACATAATTTTTTCCTTACCTGGAACTTGGTCTGTCCCATTCTGGCCTTGAAATAAGAGAACTGTTTGCCATTATCTCTTGGAATTAAATGCATATAGTACCATGCCTGGACCTAAGCTTTCATTATATATCTTAATTGAGTTGAAAATAATTTCATATCCTTAAATACAAGATTTAGTTTCATTCTACTTCTTGGTGTCCCTTTACTCTTTGACCAATACAATTTACATTTTTCCCTTCTTAAACTTGTTATACTTGATAAAATGCTCTTCATGAGATTAAATCAGAGAACAAAGTCTATGTAGGTTGTTTCTGTGCATTCCTTTGTCAGTGCAGTTAATCTGAGTCTCTTCATCTTAGCCTCAGACACACTCTTCAAACAAGGGCAAAAAGCAGCAACTTGCATAACTAAACCACCATAAGAATGATCTTCAGTCTTCAAATTACTTGCAGCAACAATGTCTTCCATATGTTTACAAAGATAGCCCATTAAGTGCCACGTAAAGCATTCCATGGCTTTCCAAGTCCAAAATCCAAATCAACATGCCTACAAACAAAAACATAGTCAAGGTTATCAGAGTAATACCCCAGTCTCTGGGAAAAAACTTCTTAGTTTGGATTTTCATTTATTACTGAGAAGTGACAGCATGACCAAGGAAACTCTTATAAGAGATAACATTTAATTGGGGATGGCTTACAGGTTCAGAGGCTCAGTCCATTATCTTCAAGACAGGTATGGTGCTGGAGGAGCTAAAAGTTCTAAATCATGATCTGAAAACCTCTAGGAGAAGACCCTTTTCCAGGCAGCTAGGGGAAGAGTCTCAAAACCCATCCCTACAGTGGCATACTTCATCCTACAAAGCCACACATACTCCAACAAGGCCACATCTCCTAATACTGGTACTCACTGGGCCAAGGATATTCAAATTACCACATTCATCATCACAGAAGATATGCCAACTAGACTTATTGTATTTTATTATAAGGAAGAAATGGTATGAAGTAAGGATGAGAATCCATTGGAGTGGTTTGGTAGAGTCAAAAGTAGTAGTGTGGATTAGATATAATCAAGAGGCATTGTATACATACATGTTGTATACCTTTGATGTTCAAGTTGTAATGTAAGGGGACTTCTTTTACTTTCTTTTCCTTAAAATAGCCTATATTTTATTTTTCAATTATTAACATTTTAAATGTTTAAGCAATGAGAATACAAATGGGAGTCTGAATGAACTTAATACATAAAAGATGAGCTATGAAGCACCTGTAAAATCTTTGCCAAATTTAATTCCAAGTGACAATAACCATCATGAGGACAAAGGGTATTTACATTATTTACAAATGTACATGATTAATTACCAATGTAATTAAAGTTCTAAGAAGTGTAATTATTTAACATTCTAAGACCAGAACAAATTGTCTCCAAGATTTTTTTCAGGGAAAATATTTTGTTTAAATAAATGAACAGTTGTAGATGATATTCTTATTATTTATAATTGTTCTTATCAGATCTTTTACCCACCAGAGGTTAAGTCCATGGAAGGAAGTCCATCAGAGACCAACATTTTATGACCAGCTCTACGTTCCTATCTTCTTTTATCTGTTATATCCTAGATATTTCATTTTAGGAAACCTTGTGTTTTGACAGCCGACCAAGAAGGAGTTTGTAGATACAGTCTATAGCTTAGTCACAGTGCAGACACATTTTTAAAATGGAATAAACTTTTGTAATTTCATAGACAGTCCTATTCCCTGGGGTGAGAATCTGGTTTCTCCAGATTGGCAGTCTGCATTCTCAAGGCAAGTGCATTCGCATCACTGGAAGATCCTTGTAACAATGGAGTCATATTAACAAATAAATTACAAAAAGCAAAAGAGGAAAGGGATATACAAGAGGGAGAAGTCATGGTTTTTACAAGGAGATGGAACCATAAAACAACAAGAATAGACAAACAAACAAAAAACAAAAAAATATTTGTAAAAGTTGTATGAATGAATCTGAGCCATTTTCCATATAATTCTCACTAAGGAACGTAATGTGAACTATTAATTTTTGTTACTTAGTACACTTTGTGAATCTGGTTTGATTCTGTATAGTATCTGAGGCAGGAGGCAGAATATACAGATAAAGCACTAATCTTTTCCGTCTTCCTATTTCCTTTTCTTTTCTTTCTTTCATTTTTATTTTTCTAATAAGGTACTATACCTTCCTTAATATAAGTAGTTTTGTTTCCTTAATTCCAAAGGAATTCTACTTTGGGGAATATACTTAATGCAACATACTGAAATTAAATAAAAAAATTAACATATTTTTATGAAGGAAGCAATAAAAATTGCATAAAATGATAAATTCTAGAAGCTTCACAGAATCCAGAATATCATCTTCATGATGGACAGTCAAGTTGAGGCATTAGAACATCTGTGAATTCCTCTGTTGTTTACTGCATACGTACTATGTAGGGATGAAAACCCCAAAACCATGAAAAGACAAGATCCTTATTTGTAGAGCAAGTGGACCATGTTTCCAGACAGAAAACCTGGTACTATTGAAGCAGTTGCAAAACCCAGGGAATTTTCATAATTAAGAATGTTAGGCATTAGTGCCAGCTCCTGGCCAGGGTCTATTAGTCCTGGAACATATAACCATGACATCCCATTGAGAGGGCCATGAGAGTTGGTCATTTAGCATAAAATCCTAGAGTTTTCCATGCCAATAAGGTACCTGGATAAGACCTGAGTGTCTAGCCAATGAGCTTCCCTTCCTGGGCATTCTTTCATATAAAAAGCATTTAATCCATGGTTCACCCTGAGTAAGACATATGCATTTACCTCCACCATGAATAAAGCAGTTTACACAAAGTCATCAAGGATTGCCTCAGGAGAAGGTTTCATCTTTAAGAGCCTCTCCTATATCTCCCAGACAAGGGCTCTCTTCCAGTCCCTCCATACTTTTGTCACTCACTTGGAACCAAACTAATTCCCCCAACCCAGGGTTCAACCATGTCCTTCCTGCCTGGTGCATAGGGGAAGCACCAGCCCGCAGAACCATCATTCTCAACTTCCTGCAGTCCCAGCAATGTGTGAGTACACAAGAGGCTGCAAATCACAGCATCAATCCCAGATGCCACTGTTTCTTGCCAGGAAAAACATGGACTGGGACTCCTCTCACAGAAAGCATGCTGCTTCCCTGAGCAACACAATGGCTGCATTCTGGCATCCCAGTAATGAGACAGACATGTAGCCCCAATATTTATTAGACCTGGAACATTTTTTTCATTCTTTTCTCTACTTCTTTTCCTTTTATAAGAAGGATCTTTCTTTCAAACTCAAGATCTCCACCATATGCATGCACACACACACACACACACACACACACACACACACACGCACACATCCTGCTATTGCGGAGACTATAGAGTGTGTGTCACATGCTGCTGGGGATGTTAGATGCTGAAATGCTACTGGAGTGTGAGTAATTAAGTAAGTGGGTTGTTCACACACCCAAAGCTATGAGTCTAGGTCTTGTCAAAGATGGACAGAAAATCAATGGAATCATTGAGAAGTTTTATGATGACTTCCTCCTAAGACTTTAAGGGGGATAGATAAACAATTAGCCTTTTAGTTATTTTTATTACCCTTCATCTCGTTCATAAAATCAAACCATATTCTTGGGAAATTTTCAGTGCTCTATTTTAACTATGTCATTAAAACCAAAGATACAAACAACAGCCAAAACCCAGCAAGCAAACATTTCTACTTCATCATTAAACCATAGAAGTACTCGATTTATTCATAAGAGTTCCATGATATTTTCAGTGCTGTACACATCAGAGTAGCTGATGGCAATGGGCCTTTTATTTAGAGAATCTTCATTTTTAGTGGTTGGCACTGGTTGCCATGCTTTCAGCTGCTCTTAGTCTCTAGAGCCTGTTCATAATAAATAATACAATCTGCTGGAAGCTTCTAAGAGCTCTAAATGTGCCTGCTAATGTGCCTATGGCATTTCAGAGGAGACTTTTAAAACTTCTCTAAAATCTGGGAATTACAAAGACAAACTGGGTTAAAAAGGGCATAAGCTAATAAACTTTTGCTTTTCTCTTTGGTAAGATATCCATTCCCAATTTCAGCCACTGAGTTCTAACCACTGTCTGATATAAAAATAGCAGGGACAGCTACTTTCTCATGGCAAAGAATCACACCCCTATGCAAGAATCAAACTTGATCTGCATGATTATAAGTTTGAGATGCAGGATATCAGCAACAGACACTTCCTATGAAAAATTCTGAAAGAAAAAAAATGAACCATTTAATTGTTCATTCATATCTACAAATACAGACTTCTCAGTTTCAAATTCTATTCTGTCTGTGCAGCTTCCTCAACCATTTGTGGAAATGTTAAAGCTTCCATAGTATGTCAAATTCAGATAGGGATCACATAATAAAAACCATACTAAAACCAAGCTACCTCTATAGTTTATTAGCACTTATTTCTTGGACTGTATTTGTGACTCTTGAACTAAAATGAGCTTAACTCTAAGTGCTGAATCTTTTGTGGAAGGAATCATTGTACCTGTCATTATTTGTGTATATAACATGAAGCTACTCTTTACAGTTTGGAAAACTCTACTTTCGAGGCTGGATTATTTTTCCCAGGTGCTCAATCTTTTACCATGTGGAATATATATATATATATATATATATATATATATATATATATATATATATATATACACACACACACACACACACACACACATATATTTTTGAAAGGAAAAAAGAAGAAAGCTCAACTCCTCAATTTCAGAGTGCCAGTGATAACCAAACTCTATCTTCATTATAATTCAGCTATTTCTGTTGGTGCTGAACTTGGTCTTGTTTTTTTATTTTTTTCTCATGATTTTAAACTTCTAATCTACCTAATAATGTTCAATGATAGTTGAAAAAAGGTTTAGATGAGATCAGTAAAATCACTACAGAGAAAATGTCTGTTAAAAAAACTAACTCAAAGAAAATAAGTTAAACCAGTAAGTGGAATAACATCTCTACTAAATACTAGTGACACATCGAAACCTCTCCATGTTCTAGCACAGATTGATTCATGCAATTCTCTCCTGTGCTTTTTCCTGTGGCTTTGTGATGCTGTGTTGGCCAGGCCTTCCTGATGCTTTTTCGGGTATTCTGTCTCAACATTTGAAGGTTTTATATTTGAAATTGCTTCTCAATCTATTTTCTTGGAAAATTCAGCTGTACTCACAGAATAGATGATAGATTAGTTAGCCTAGGAAACTCTGCTATTGATTACCACTTCCATACTGATATTCAGCCACCTATTTGCACTATTTAATATTTCCTTCTGCTTTCCTGTTTTTATATAAAATAATTTCTATCTAAATGGAAGATTCTACAAAATTTTAATTTACATAGTAATAATTCTGTGGCAGACATAATAACCCTATGGTTTCTAGTCTTTTCCCTTTGAAACTTATCTTCATTAGGGCTTTTACTGCTGTGAATTTAAAAAAAAAAACATTTAATCAGGGTTGGCTTACAGTTTAGAGGCTTAGTCCATTGTCATCCAGGCAGGAAGCACATGGCAACAAGCAGATATGGTGCTGGAGAGGGAGCTAGGAGTTCTGCATCGAGATCAGCAGACAAGAAAGGAGTGATACATAGGTCATAGCTTGTCCATCTTACATCTCAAAGCCTACCTCCAGTGACTCACTTCTTCCATAAAGCCACACTTTCCCCAACAAGGCCATACTTCAGAACAGTGCCATTCCCTATGAGCTACAGGCGTATTTTCATTCAAATCACCTCGAAACTTGATTTAATCCTTACATTAGCAATATTCTTCAATAAATCTAGCCTCTATTCCAAGAGAGTCAGTGATAATTGCTATTAGTTAAATACTGTCTGTGCTTTTATTATAGGTTTTGTTATGATGGAAGATACTTAATTATAAAGAAGAAAGGCAAGGAATAAGTTCTCAATTTTTTTATTTGAATTGATTATATGGATGTTTGCATGGCAGAAAAAAAATTTTGAGAAAAATGTGAAACTAAATTATAATAGATAAACAGAAATATTTTAATATCAAAATATGTTTTAAAGTAAAGACAGCTCATATTGTGAAGTGCTTATTTCACAAACATGAAGACTTGAATTCAAATTTTCTACATCAACATAAAAATGCAGGGTCTTTTGGTATGTACATATAATAGTGTAGGACCATGAAAGACAGCCTGGTGCCTGGTAGGCATGTTACCTGATTCCCAGGCACCAGGCCCCTGTCACTAGCTGCAGGCCTCCATAGATTTGTGGCCATCAGTCACTTAAGAGCAATGCCCCAAGCCACTCCAAAGGTAGAGGAGACTCAAGACAGATCTCCATTTTAATGAGGTACCTAAAGGCTTGGAGGCTTAGCCAATAAGCTTTCCTTCCCAGACATTCCTCCCTGCAAAAGGTATTTAACCTCAGGTCCACCCTGAGAAGTGGGGTTCAGTTTTATTCATCCACTTTCTGCATGACAGTAACTGCCTTAAAACCATGAGCTGCCTCCTTTCATCAGGATGTGCTGTGGGGAGCCATGCAGAAGACCTTCATCTATAGACCTGCAGTCTAATCTCTCTCAGTGCTCCCAGCCACACCCACCAAGACCAAGCCATGACCAAGCCAACCACCTGACAAGTCAAGGACTATCACCTAGGGATCAGCCAGAGTTTCCCTTTTCCCCCTTGGCCCCAGGCCATATCCAGCCTGTGCACCCCGACTCCATTCTCAGCTCTTCCACAGCATCCAGTTGCTCCTGAGAACCAGATGTCCCCAACCTTGTTGCAGGCCAGGAGATCCCTGAACCAGCTCTGGTGTTCCCACACCTCAGACTGCACTTTCCCACCCCACCCTTGAGAGTGGTGTTCCTGGGAAGCCCTAAGGCCAGACACCTGCCTGGGGAAAGCATTGGGTAAGTATGGTCAAGTTCCTGGTCCTGCTCCCTGAGCAGCTAAGCCCTATGGCAGATCAGGCAGTGGACCCTAATAACCCTACATAATAGTGTAGAGAAGACTTAAAGAAAAGAGGATCCCTGAAGTTTGCTGGTCTTCCAGTCTTGCAAAAATAAGTAGCTCTAGGTTCAATATGAGACCTGGTTGCAAAAATTAAAGTGAGGAATGACTGAGCAAAGTAACAGTAATCTCTGAGCTCCCCACAAATCCATGTACATGCAGACACACACACACAGAGAG
>NW_022196896.1:609322-651522 GCF_008632895.1 Mastomys coucha
GGGAAGGAGAGGGAGAGGGAGAGGGAGATGGAGAGGGAGAGAGAGAGAGAGAGAGAAATGATCAATACATCTTTTGTGTATGAGCAGAGAGAAAAGGTATTGTTTGGGGAAGTGTACAATCAATGTGCATATACATAATATTATATATGATATATGTGGGTTACACATACTCACACATATATGCACACACACAGTGTGCCATCAGAGCTTAAAAGATGAAGTTCTATTCAAGTTGGAGGATTGATCTGACAGAATTTCCAAGTTTAATGTTTGACTGAAATATTTAAAGCAACCAAAGCCTGACTTCTGTTTACTGGTAGAGAATGAACCCAAAGTCAAGCCTCTTATCAAAAAGAATCATTCATGTTCAGGGATATAGCTGCTGCTCTCAGGATGGATTCCTACCTAACTGTGTCTTTTCTAGATGTCACATCATAGAGCACTATTGTGTAGATGTCCACTCTCAGGTGCAAATGACAGACTGCAAAGATCCACCTATAGATCAGACCAAAATTTAATACGAAACTTTCTAGGTAGCCAAATGTTCGGGGAGAAAGATATGTGGAATGGAGTGAGGAATAGAGGTTGGAAGGGAGGACAGGAAAGAAGCAGGAAGGAAGGGAAGGCAGGAATGTGTATGAGAGGACACAGGGAAAAGCCAATGTACTATTTTTGTTTGTTTGTTTTAGGTGATTTATCTGTATTTTCACAGCCTTCCTGGGACCTACCACATACGTAATTCTTCAGAATGATTACAGGGTACATACATGGCTGTAGCTCAGGTCATCAATATTATATTAGTTCATTATGGGAAGTTCATGTTACTGGCCTATGATTAAGCTTTGAGTTTGTTTTTAAGGCTCCATAGTCAGGAAGATGTTTCTTGAAAAGATGATAGATGTTATTTGAGATTGATAGCTGAATGCTGATCAAACAACTTCCTGGTCTGTACTGCACTTTACCTGTACAGGCATCCCAAGGGTAACATGTAGCATCCTTCACATCAAGTACCATCATACTGGAAGGATTGTCTAATGTACATAGCAGCCAGGAACATGTCATCCTGAAACAGAGCTTGGCTCCACTCAAACCCATCGGCCTTCTACATGATAAAATAATTGAGAATTTTTCAGTAAGCTAAAAGTAACAAAAATTGTTAATGTTATTTGGATCAAGGGAAAATAGGATGAGACAGAAACTTGGATTTATAAAAAGGAAGAGATTCAAAAGTGGTTGTAATTTTTGACTAAATATAAAAGTTTTTATCCGTTTAATTTTCTTAAAATACAATTATATACTTAAAGACTAGTTAATAAAAGTTTATAGCATATATAGAATAAATTCATAAAAGAAATATATTAATACAGAACAAGGTTGTACATTTTTATAGAAAGAATGAACAGTTGATGATAGACTGTGTTCTATTGTGTATATTTATTTAACTCCTAGAGACACACCATTTAATATGTCAGGCACATTAGCAAGTAACACAAGCCTGCAGCTGATGTATACTTGAGATATAATGAATGTAACTGAAAAAGTAAAATAAAATTAATTGTACATTTACTTGAATTTCATCTTGTGAAATGTGTAAAATAAAACAATGTGAAGTAATTTCTATAATGTGAAGCTGAAAGGCATTATTATGACTGACAATGCTGGGCTGTGGTGTATGTTAGTCACATATGTCATTCCCAATGGACTTGAATACAGCCCAAATACAGTTAATCAGAAATAGATTATATTAATTACTTTTATTTATTTTACTAAGTATAAATCTATACATATATTAATATTGATGCATACGTCTTAGATAAATCATAGAAATACCACTATAAATTATAATCGGTGATTTTGAATAATAACATTTTATTTCTCTTAAAAAGATTTATACCTTGAAAAGCATGCTAGTATTAATATAACAACAGAGGCTAGAATAAGAATAAGGAACTATGTTGGAGGCATGGATCTTCCTAGAAAGAAGAAATACAATAGATAATTAATTATTGATAGACAAGTTAGGGACTATAATGGGAGAATCAAACAGGTAGAGGAAGAGAAATGGGAGATGGGAGCGACAGTTTAAACTAAGGGAGATTAGTCATTTGAAAACCGAATGCAGTAGAAGCTTCCTATGAGGTATACATATATGAAGGTGATGTAAGTGAAATCACCAAGTATTGGGGGAGAGGAAGCTCTAAATTGACCTCTGATATCACCAAATGAAGTTCCAATACTGGGAATGGGTACATATTATCTAGTTGTTGAGCAAAAGGGTCCTATGAAAACTACACATTCACATACACACACATACACAAAAACACACACAAACACACACATACCCACACACACAAAACAAAACACTATTAGTCAAGACTATTGATTGATCTCTCTACACTGACAGCAAAGCTCTAATAATGCTGGCAATACCTACACAGCTCATTGAACATAGGGAAGTCAAACTGGTGCCTTCATATGGCCTTCACTCCTATGGACTAGTATTCATGGTACTTGAAGGTTCCCTGAAAG
This sequence comes from Mastomys coucha, assembly GCF_008632895.1. NCBI lineage: Eukaryota > Metazoa > Chordata > Mammalia > Rodentia > Muridae > Mastomys > Mastomys coucha. The sequence continues at coordinate 611,852 of NW_022196896.1, forward strand.
CTATCAAAGATAGGTAAACACCAACCCAACTATAAATGCTTTGATCTACAAGAGCAATCACCCTGAAGATGTGCTGGTACAATAGTGGCAAAATATTGTCGAAATAACCAACATCTGATTTGAGTTACAGACCACGTCAAGAGATGCAGCCCGTAAACAATGCTGATTGAGTGGACAAGAACCTGAGACTCAGTAGGACAAGGACATGCAAGGGAGAAGGGCAAATATTACTGCTCTGTTAAAGGAATATAGCAATAAAATGACACTCGTGGTAATATTCTGCTATATTCATAGATCACTGCCTTGCTCAGTGATCAGATAAGCATCCTCCTGTAGCATATGGAAACATACACAGAGACCTACTGACACACATTATGCAGAGCATGAGATACATTGGAATATGAGCCTTGAAAGAGGTGGTTCCATCAAATCCCTCACCACAGGACTAAGGGAGTTCTGCAGAAGAGGAGCTCAAAAGATTATAAGATACAAAGATCCATCCATTTCCCCAAGAATTTCATAAATTCATTGTTTTTAATAGCTGAGTAGTGCTCCATTGTGTAGATGTACCATATTTTATGTATCCATTCCTCTGTTGAGGGACATCTGGATTGTTTTGAGTTTCTGGCTATTATAAATAAGGCTGCTATGAACACAGGGGAGCATGTGCCCTTGTTGGAACATCTTCTGGGTATATGCCCAGGAGTGGTATATCTGTGTCCTCTGGTAGTACTATGTCCAATTTCTGGAGGAACCACCAAACTAATTTCCAGAGTGGTTATACCAGCTTGCAATTCCACCAGCAATGAAGGAATATTCCTCTTCCTCCACAAACTTGCCAGCATCTGCTGTCACCTAAGTTTTTTAACCTAACCATTTTGACTGGTGTGAGGTGGAATCTCAGGGTTGTTTTGATTTGCATTTCCCTGATTACTAAGAATGTTGAACATTTCTTTAGGTGCTTCTCAGCCATTCAGTATTCCTCAGTTGAGAATTCTTTGTTGAGCTCTGATCCCCATTTTTAATAGGGTTATTTGTTTCTCTGGAGTCTAACTTCTTGAGTTCTTTGTATATATTGGATATTAGCCCTCTATCAGATATAGTGTCTTTTGCCTTACAGAAGCTTTGCAATTTTATCAGGTCCCATTTGTCGATTCTTGTTCTTAGAGAATAAGCTATTGGTGTTCTGTTCAGGAAAATTTCCCCTGTGCCTATGTGCTCGAGGCTCTTCCCCACTTTGTTTTCTATTAGTTTGAGTGTATCTGGTTTTACGTGGAGGTCCTTGATCCACTTGGACTTTAGCTTTGTACAAGGAGATAAGAATGGATCAATTGCATTCTTCTACATGGTAACCGCCAGTTGAGCCAGCACCATTTGTTGAAAATGCTGTCTTTTTTCCATTGTATGGTTTTAGCTACTTTGTCAAAGATCAAGTGGCCATGGGTTCATTTTTGGGTCTTCAATTCTATTCCATTGATTTACCTGCCTGTCACTGTACTAATACCATGCAGTTTTTATCACAATTGCTTTGAATTACCACTTAAGGTCTGATGGAAGACATCAAGAAATCAAGGCATTCTAAACATCGCAGTGATGATACCCATATGACTTGATAAGATTACAGGGCCTGTATGTTTGTCTGTACCAGATTGGATCCTAAAGTTGAAAGGAGAAGACATATACCTCAATCTATAGCGAAGAAGCTATCATCCAAATGATAACTACTTGTAAAAGAAAAGTTCTTTATCTCCAAGGGAGTCAAACTGGTAAATCAAATCATTCTTAAGTTACATCCCTAGCAGTAGATAGCTAACACAAAACTAAATCAATGGTAGTATCAGTGATCAGTAACCTCTACAGCCATCCTTGCCTGGCTACAATAGAACCATTAGGCAAACTCTACTGCTAATCCCACCTTGCTAATGATGGGGCCCTCAGACAACCAGAGACAAGACACATCATCATTAGCTGCCCAGATGCCTCTGTCATATGTCCACATATGTATGAACTGTGCTCCCTAAAAAAAGCCACGTTTTAAACCAGCTACCAGCCAGGCAGCATACACTAGCTGATATAAAGCCTCTGGCACATATGTAGTAGAGGACTGCCTGGTCTGGCCTCAGTGAGAGAAGATGTACCTAACCCTCTAGAGTATTGAGGTCTAGAGACTTGGAGGTCTGGTGTGGTAGGGGTGAGGGTGTTGATGTCCTCTTGGAGATGGGGTAGGGGAAGTGGGATAGGTAGTAGTCAGAGGACATACCAGAAGGGGAATGGTCCCTGGACTCTAAAAAATATTAAATAATAATAATTGCTATTATTATTATTTTAAATTTAAAAAGCCATGTTTTCTTTTAAACATGGACTCATTCTGTAGGAGCATTAAGTTGCCTAGACTGTAACAAAACCATAACTCATGATACTTCATCTCTAGCACAGTGTGCTATAGTCTAGAACACATCGATTCTTTGTGGGACTCAGGTATATCACTTTCTGCTTGACAGTTGGTCAGAAACTGCTGTTTCTCTTCCTTAAATTAAGGGTGATTTGCAGAAAGGAGTTCTGACCAACCCCAGTTGTGGACTCCATAGCTGCCCATGATAATAAAAGTACAATTGAGATCTTACCTCTCTGAGCTATTGCATGAATAACCATGGATGTTGCCCCTGGAAGAGCAGAACAGGCCACCTTCTTAACCTTGTATCATCAGTTCTCTTCCCAGTTTGTCAAAGATCTTCAACAGGTGACCCAAACCACACTTGCTTTTCAAGCATAGATTGATTCCCTGGCAGCAATGCTACTTGAAAACCAATGGGGACTAGACCTTCTTTGAGCTGAAGAGGATGACCTTTCCCTTTTTCTCCAAGAAAAATGCTGCTTCTACATGAACTGGTTTGGTGTAGAACAAATCCAACAACTCCAAAAGACCTCCACAAACGTAAGGAGCCTCTAGTCACTGGGCCTTTGAAAACCCCATACAGAAATAAATATTGCCCTTCCTGACTCTTCTCATTTTTCTGCTTTTATTATTTTTACCCAGCTTCATCAACCCCTTCTACACATTCCTCCAAGGACAAATCCAAAAAAAAAAAAAAAATCCAACCAAATGATTGATCAATTACTCTTACATGATTACCAACCATTGGCCACAGAGGAACCTGATGACAACAACTTTTGAATGTGTCCTATGATGAGGATCAATTTTACCCCTAAATTGATGGTGCCCTTTGACAGCAAACAGCAGTTTAAGAGATGCGATGCCCTATTTCAACCTCTCCATCACCCCTCTCCATTTTCGCTCTCCTCTTTATGATAAGAAAAAGAAGGGAATGTTGGCAGGCAACCTCTGCAGCCAGACCTGCTAGGCAACAATGGGACCATCAAACAACCCAGCAACAAGTCATCATTAGTTGCCCCTCTGGGCAGAACTTTCCTATTGCTGACTGTGTTGCATGTCCTCCTGCCCATGTGCTGTGGTCCCTATAAAGAGCCACATTTTCCTACTGCCCTCCTCTCACCACCCACATTCCTTTTTTCTTTCCCAAATGCTGGCTTCAGCGACCTCGCACATCTCTTTAATAAACCTCCTACAGAATTTCTGTTGCTTGGTGTGATATTTTTTGTGTGTGAACTAGCTGCATAGTTCCATCACGTAGTATCTTTTGAGGTTCTTTGTCTCATAATGTAATGTTACATCAGTGGTTTTGTTGTTGTTTTTGTTGCTTTTGGTTTTGGTTTTGTATTGGGTTGTTATGGATTCCTGTGTGTGCAAACATGTTTATCTGCATCTATTTGTCTTTCCTGTGCTTTCTCTTTAACTCTTTTTCTGTTTAGCTGTTTTTCATATTCATTTGTTCGTTTTGGAGTTTTATTTCATTTGATTATTTTTCCAGGATCCCTCTTTTTTTCTAAGAAGAGAAAACAAAACAAAACAAACAAACAAAAACACCCCCCAAAAACAAACAACAACAAAAACAGTGTGGCTCCAGATTGGAAGGGGGTAGGACAACTGGGAGAGGTAATGGAAGGGGAAACTGTAATCAAAATATAACTAATGGAAAAATCCATTTTTAATAAAAAAGAAGAAATAAAAACTTAGAGCTAACTGTGTGACAATTGGTTTTAGACAGATGGTACTCTAGCTCTTTTAGGTCAAAGGCAAGAGCTCCCTATTTATGTGCTAAAATAGAGTTGAACTTTTCCTTACTGCTTAAATCCAATGAACTATACATAATGAAGAGAACTGTGCTTGTCGCTGATGCTTACTTTCTAAATTGTCACCAGCAAGGGAGTGTGATTTGCACAGATTATAGAGCAGATTCTATGGATCATTAGTAGGTTCAGGAAGTAGCCTATTTAAACAATAGTCAATTTAACAATATTGTATTCTTACTGTTTATCCTATTCAGCATGGAATTGTTACTATACTATCCTAAACCTTCCATTCAAGCTGAAAGTAAAGAAGTGTTTGGCATCCAGATAACCAAAGACTTAAAAGTGATCATGTTTACATTTTCTGATAACCATGGCACTACACATGCATGAAATAAATGCAAAGAACAAAAAGGAAAAGATTATGTCCTCAACAATTGTAAAATTTATCCAGAAATTAAAAAATAAATAAAAACTTTGAACAAGGATTGTTATATTCAATTCTGCTCCTAGAAAACTTGTGTGATTAGAAAGTTCTATAATTTTAACCTATGTATTCAACTCTAAATATTTTGAAATAAAAAGAAAAAAAACTTATTTCTGAGTATTGCGTAATACTCAAATTATTTTGTAATATAAGTATAAGGTTCATGCCATAGTTTAAGTAGATTTTGAAAACTAAATTTTATTGTAAATAAATTTATGTAAATAAAAATTATTACAAATGAACATGAAAAATAATATTTTGTGTAATTGGTTTACACATAACTTGTTAACAAATTTCTAATTTGATTTTTAGATGTTTTTAATATTCAGGCCCATAATCTGACCTACTAGAATCATACAATATTGCTTCTGGCTAGAACTAACTAATGCATGTATAAATATTTAGAAAAATATGATAATAATAGGTATAATAGAAATTCATTAAAGTATTTTAATGCTAGAAAAGAGCTCAGAGAAGTATGAATAAAAAAATAGTTAATACATTTACCAAGTAAAGATTCCAGATGTATTAATTGTAAAGCCTGATATTTGGAGCATTTTTATTTCTAGGATAAGAAAGCAAAAGGGAAAGGAAGATGGACAGGAAAGAAAGTATTAAGAGATGAAGAGAGGGAGCAATAGATGAAAGAATAAAACACATTAAAATGATGAATACATTTAGCATTGAACAAAAAAGAATAGTCTCTGAGGTAAGTGGACTAAATAGTTTAAGTATTACTATTCTCCTAGATGATTATCTATTGAGATTTTTCTAGGATGAAATACAGGAATAGAGAAACCCAGAGACTATATAGGATTAGGATATGGATTGGAAGTCAGGTGAGATCAAGGCAGACAGAGTTTACAAAACACAATAAAGAGTAGAGATCTGTGCAGACAGGAATCCCACAGGTTTCCTTGGGCTTCCTTTTCAGCATCAAGTAAAATACTGATCACAGCAAACCTGTGGACAAATTGTTCATGGTTTAGAAAATAAGAATTTATATAGAAAAACAGTACTAGGTCCTTATAGATGCCTACATATAAACATCTTCTCACAACAAAGTAAATTTTGTTTTAGATCATCAGTAAAAAATTGAAATGTGAAATTTTTAAAATAATTATATATATTTAAATATATATATACATATATATAATTTTATTGGTACCTAATACAAAACTAAACATATGTGAGAAATATATAAAAGAGGTACAAAATTCAGAAAAAAACTAAATAAAAAATTACTTAAATAATTTGGAAATAGTGAATGGTTATGATTACCAAGGTTTAGTCATCCCCAACTTCATCTATAGATTCAATGGTATCTGAATCAATTTTCTTTAGAATATTAACCAACTAATCCTATAGTTTATTGAGGAATTAAAAAGATTCATTGAAGCCAACATTGAATTACAAATGACAGTATTGAATGGAAGCTACTTATTGATATCAGGGTTTATGATATAGTTATATCAAAATAATATGATGCTGATAAAAATATAGGCAAACAATAGCATTATTGTGGAACCTATAAAGTCTCCCATAAATATGATCAACTGATATTTAACAAAGGGACAAATCAATGAAATGAAACACATATTTGTCTTGATAAATGTCATTTGAACAATACAGAGTATGAGCACACAAAATTACAAAATTCTCACTCAAATACATGACAGACCTAAACAAAATATTTCTAACAAATATTACAAGAGAAATTCTTGCTGATTTTTCATGTATCAATAATGTTGTAAAGACACTGAAGTACAATCATGGAGAATTTTCACTAACAATATAAGGTTTATTAAGGTTAAAGCTGTACCATAGAGTAATAGTGATAAAAACTGCATAGTATTGGTACAAAGATGGGCATGTAAATCAATGGAATAGAACTGAAGAACCAGAAAGGAACCCACAAACCTATGGTCACTTGATCTTTGATAAAGGAGTTAAAACCATCCAGTGGAAAAAAGACAGCATTTTCAACAAATGGTGCTGTTTCAACAGGAAGTCACCATCTAGAAGAATGCAAAATGATCTATTATTATCTCCTTGTACAAAGTTCAAGTCCAAGTGGATCAGGGACCTGGACATAAAACCAGATACACTGAATTAAACAGAAGAGAAAGTGATGAAGAACCTTGAACACATGGGCACAGGTTAAAATTTCTTGAACAGAACACCAATGGTTTATAATCTAAGGAAAATAAGTGACAAATTGGACCTCATAATATTGCAAAGCATCTGTAAGGTGAAGGACATTGTCAATAGGAGAAAACAGCAACCCACAGATTGGGAAAAGATCTTTACTAACTCTATATCTGATAGAAGGCTAATATCCAACATATACAAAGAACTCAAGAAGTTAGACTCCAGAGAACCAAATAACCCTGTTAAAAATGGGGTTCAGAGCTAAACAGAAATTCTAAACTGAGGAATATCATAGGGCCCAGAAGCATTTAATGTTCAACATCCTTAGTCATCAGGGAAATGCAAATAAAAATAACCCTGAGATTCCACCTCACACCAGTCAGAATGGCTAAGATCAAATACTCAGGTGACAGCAGATGCTGGAGAGGTTGTGGAGAAAGAGAAACACTCTTTCATTGCTAATGGGATTGCAAGCTGGTACAACCACTCTGGAAATCAATCTAGTGGTTCTTCAGAAAATTGAAAATAATTCTACCTGAGAACCAATCTATACCACTCCTGGGCTTGTACCCAGAAAATACTACAACACATATCAAGGACACATGCTCCACTATGTTAGTAGCAGCCTTACTTATAATAGCCAGAACCTGGAAACAACCTCAACAGAATGGATGCAGAAAATTTGGTACAATTGCACACTGGAATACTACTCAGCTATTAAAATCAGTGAATTCAAGAAATTTGCAGGCAAGTAGATGGAACTATAAAATATCATCCTGAGTGAGATAACCCAGTCACAAAAGAACACACAAGGTATGTAATCATCAATAAGTGGATATTAGCCCCAAACAAGGAATGCCCATGATACAACCTACAAACAATATAGGGCTTAGGAGGCAAGAAAATCATGGTGTGGATGCTTCATTCTGGAATTGAGGGAGAAATAAGAAGGTTGTTGGAGGTGGAGGGAGGGGGACCTGGGAGGGATCAAGGAGGGGAAGGAAATAAGGTGGGCAATATCAGGTACTGCAGAGGACAGGAGAGAGGTGCAGATGGTCAGGAAATCAAATAAAACTATGTGGTGAGGGAGGAGGGGAAAAATCAATATCAGGGTGCTTAAGAACATAATATAAACAAAAAATTTGAAAATATAGGAAAGATATGATTTTAAGAGAACATCAGTATTTATCAACAATTTCCTTCGCAAGCACATGAAAATTTACAAACATACAGAATAACCTGAAACAAGCCTTAATTTTAGTCTGCTTCATTAAATTATAATTTTCATATGTGGTATCAATTAGTATTAAAGACATAGTCAATTTTAGGAACATTTCTGGAGTCATAACTTAATTAGAATAATCTAAATTTAGAATAATTCTATACTGAAGAAGTAGAGCTAAGGTTTCATTGTAATTCAGAAATAATTGTGATTCTCACTCCTAGATCTTTACATACAAAAGCATAGTATTTATCTTCATAAATTTGCTGTTAGATGTAGCATATGAAATAATAACCTAATACTAGGTCTATATGCCTATGTTATTTCACTTAATGTGATGATTCTGAACATCTCTGCTTTAAGACATATGTGTCAGGGACCACGCACCAATCCATCTATGCTCTTTGATTGGTGACTTAGTCTCTGGGATCTCCAAGAAGCCCAAGTTAGTTGAAAATCTTGGTCTTCTTATGGGTTTGCCATCCCCTTTGCCTTCTTCAATCCTTCTCCTAACTCTACTATTGGGGTCCCTGACCTCAGTCCAATGGTTGCCTGTAAGTATCTATATCTGTCTCAGTCAGCTGCAGGTAGAATCTCTCAGAGAACATCCATGCTAGGCTCCTGTCTGCCAGCACAACATAGCATCAGTAATAGTGTTGGGGTTTGGCGCCTAAGCATGGGATGGATCCCAAGTTGAGCCAATCAATGAATGGCCTTTCCTTCAGTATCTGATCCATTTTTGGTCCTGTGTTTCTTTTACACAGGAACAATTCTGGACAAAGAAAGTTTGAAGGTAGGTTGGTAACCTCATTCCTAGACTGGGGGTCCTGTCTAACTCCTGGAGGTGATCTCAGCTTCCATCTCCCCACTATTGGGTATTTAAGATAAGATCATCCCAATAGTGTCCTAGGAGCTTCTAATATCTCTGTTCTCTGTGATTTTCTAGAAACTCCCCCTACCCTCCACTCTCCACAGCTGCATATGTCTATTCATCCTTCTGGCCCTCTAGAATTCTCTCCTGTTTCCCTTATAACTGATCCTCCTCTTTTCCCCCTTCCCTCTGCTGCTCAGGTCCCTCCCTACCTCTCCCTCCCCTGATTATTTTGTTCCCCCTTCTGAGTGGGATTTAAGTATCCTCACTTGGACCTTCCTTGTAGTTAAACTTCTTACATTCTGTGAGTTGTATCATGGGTATTCTGTACTTTTCAGAGAGTACATGCATTGCATCTCTTTTTGTGTTGGGGTTACCTCACTCGGGCTGATATTTTCTAGTTTCCCCCTATACTAATTGATGGTCTACTTGTAGCAGAATAAAATTGATCCATATTTATTACCTTGTACAAAGCTCAAGCCCTCGTAGATCAAGGACCTCCAAAGAAAACCAGATACACTGAATCTAATAGAGGAGAAAGTGGGAAAGAGCCTTGAATGCATAGGCACAGGGGAAGTTTTCCTGAACAGAACACCAATGGCTCAGGTTTTAAGATCAACACTTGATAAATGGGACCTACTAAAACCTTCAGATTTGGAAAAGAACTTTACTAACCATACATCCTATTGAGGGCTAATATATAAAGTATATAAAGAGCTCAAGAACTTCAAAAATCCTAAATAACCCTTTTTAAAATAGGGTACAGAGCTAAAAAGAAAATTCTCAAGAGAAAATCTTGAATGGCTGAGAAGCAAGAAGTGTTCACCATCCTTAGTCATCAGGGAAATGCAAATCAAAACAAACTTGAGATTCCACCTCACACCAGCCAGAATGGCTAAGATCAAAAACTCAGGTGAGAGCGGCTGCTGGAGAGGATGTGGAGAAAGAGGAACACTCCTCCACTGTTGGTGAGATTGCAGACTAGAAATCAGTCTGCCAATTCCTAAGAAAATTGGACATAGTGCTACCTGAGGACCCAGCTATATCACTCCTAAATGTTTTCCCAAATGATGTTCCAACATATAACAAGGACACATGCTCCACTATGTTTATAGCAGTCTTATTTATAATAGCCAGAAACTGTAAAGAACCCAGATGTTCTTCAACAGAGAAAATGATACAGAAAATGTACATTTACACAATGAAGTACTACTCAGCTATTAAAAACGGGGACATCATGACTTTTGTAAGACAGTTTTTAAATTAAAATAATTTTTCATATAAAATATCCCTATCATTATTTCCCCTCTCTCCCCCATCTATTATGGTAATTGTGTCATTTGTGTCTCTAAGTCCATTGATACGATTTATTACATTCATATACTTACTTATGTTGAAATATCCCTGAGTGTCCAGAATAAGTGTATTTAATCATGGTGCATAGTTTTGATATGAGTTTGTTAATTCAGTTTGCAAGTATTTTATTAAGAGATTTTTTTTCAAAATTTTTTTTATTACTATGGCTTTACCTATTTTGGGGGAGGTGTGGAGGGAGGTTGGGGGTTTTGTTGGTGGTGGTGGTGGTTGGTTGGTTGGTTCTGTTTTCAAGTAATACAGGATTTGGAGAAGAAATTCAGAAATATTCCTTTCTGTCTCTGTGAAAGAGGTGACTGATCTTAATTAACTATCTAGTGGATTTCTTAAATTGGCACTTTTGGGGCAAAGACATTTTACTCAGGAGGCTTTGTGTTCCTGTTTCAATGTTCTTGAAAATTATGACTTTGTTAGGGTTTTTGTTCTCTTTTTGGTTTAAGTTTGCTGACATTCATATATCTAGAAGTACAACTTTTTTTTAGACTTTCTAACTTAGTTAAGTTTAGGTTTTTTTCCTTTGTTTTATGTTTCTTTGGGGTTTTGTTGGTTTGGTTGGTTCCTATTGTTATTTTACAAAATTTTCCTTGTCATAGTTTGTATTTCTTGTTCTTTGCAATGTTTCCCCATTCATTTCTCTTTCTTTTCATTTGACTCATCTCTTTTCTTTGTTTCATTGATTGTTTAGGTATTTCAGCTGGTTTTATTTTATGAAAAGCAAAAGCAACAGAAAAAGAGTCACACAAAAAACCAAAAAAAAAAAAGAACATCTCTAAGATTCATTCTTTCTTTTTGTTTGTTTGTTTCTATCTTCATTATTTTTTGTTTTGAAATTTAATATTTCTTTCCTTTGGAGCTGGGTTTGGCTTGTTCTTGCTTTTCAATGTTTTTTCTTTTCTATGGTGTACATTATTTTTCTTGTTAAATAGTAGATTTCTATTACACATTTGAATATGTGCCCTTTGTAGTTTCATATCACCTCCCCCTTTTAAGGGTAACTCATATTTTCAATTCTGAGGATTACACATACATACCAGGCAAGTACTCTGCCATCTAACAACAACCCATGGCAAGGAATGGTTTATTTTAATTCATGATAAAGTCTGTATATTCTTAAACTACTTGTCAAGATCCATAGGGTCCTGTGCTATGCTCTGAGTGTTTTCTCTCTTTTTCAAGGTCTTTAGTGTATTGTGCTATCTTCTGAGTGCTTCATCATTCCTTTCTACATCCAGATTTATACTTATAATTAATACGCCTCTGTTTTCTGGTTAGAGTTCCACCATTGGAATTAATTATTGTCAGTTTCATTACTAACAGTGTTTCTTTACAATTGTCTCAGTTTAAATGTCAAACTTCATTGTTCTTATTTACAATCTATCTGAAATATATCCTTGTGAACAGTGCAATGTAGGAATCAAAGAGATATTTTTAATTGGTAGGTGTTGAGTTTCCTTAACCAACGCTGAAAATACTTATATGATCCATTGAGCTGAACCGTGGTTTTTTTTTTCTTTTTTTTCTTTTTTTTTTTTGCCAAAAAACAGTAAGACATTTCCCAGACTATTTGTTCTTGGATTTGATCTTCTTGTCTGAACAAACTGTAATGTCTCATTAATTATAATTAATTAGTGCATTTGCAAAATGCTCAATGGTATTTGACAGTTTATGTTTTCCTCCCGTTTCCAATAATATCTTGAATACTGTTGCCCTGATAGACTTTGATGTAAAATGTAAAATTAGCTTTCTGAATCCCTCCAGATGCCAAACTGAAATGTTTGGATGAGAATTGCCTTGAATAAACACATCGATCAGGGGAAATGACTTTATCTTATTGATTCTTCTAAGTCATGAATAGAGTTTAGTCTGTCCACTCTCTGTGTAATACTTACCTTCTCCAGTTGAATATATATATATATATATATATATATATATATATATATATACACACACACACACACACACACACACACATATGAAGAAATAGAAAAATAGTGACTCTGGTCCTAGCTTCAGTGTCTAAAGCTTCAAATCTTGCCCCTAGTGAGAAACATCCTACAAACAAGGTCACCACAAGGCCATACCTTCTAATAGTGTTACTCCATAAAAGCACCTGGGACCAATTTCATTCAAACCACCTGTACTGGCTGGTTTTGTGTGTCAACTTGACACAAGCTGGAGTTATCACAGTGAAAGGAACCTCCCTTCCTTGAGGAAATGCCTCCGTGAGATCTAGCTGTTAGGCATTTTCTCAATTAGTGATCAAGAGTGGGAGGGCCCATTTTGAGTGGTGCCATCCCTGGGCTGGTAGTCCTGGGTTCTATAAGAGAGTAAGCTGAGAGATCCCTGGCCTCTCCATCAGCTCCTGCTTCCTAAGCTGCTTGGGTTCCAGACCTGACTTCCTTTGGTAACAAACAGGTGGAAGTGTATGCTGAATAAAACTTTCTCTGCCCAACTTGCTTCTTGGTCATGATATTTTGTGCAGGAATAGAAACCTTGACTAAGACACCATCACATTTTTAAAAAGCAACTTTCTATGTGGTCTTTCTTTACTAACACATAAAACACACTAGATTTATGGCTTTTCCTAAATGTTTAAATTAGTGGTATTTTTATAATATTTAGTTTGCCTCTGGTGGGGTGATGTTCTGATGGTTGACTTCTTTTTTCATAAAAAGAGGGTTAGCAACTACTTTATCCTTTTAAAAGTATAATGTCATTTTTAAAAACGTGGTGTATTGTATATTTCTCTTTACTTTCAATTGTTATGTTGCACTTCCTGATTTATATCTGTCTACTTTCTGTGCATTTTGTTCACTGCCTTTTTGTACCTGCTTATGAAAAACTCCTAAATCATTTGTTGCCAGTTCTCTCTTTTGCCACATGCACACTTCCTTGTCTCTCTCCAGGCAATGCTTTGCATCACAAGTCTTACTGCCAGGCACTTCAGTTATAGTTCAGTCCAAAATACTACCAAGTTATCCATATTCCTGTTAGTCCCCAATTTACCTAAAGTTAAGTATTCTACCTCCTCAAAATGTGGAGAATTTTCCGTAATTTCTTGAGTCTTACTTTTCATTTCTCAGCAATGTAGTCAGAGCACAGACATGACCCTCTAAAATGTCTTCAGATTCCTTTATATCTCAGCATTTGGTTCATTTTGATTAATGTAATCAATGTACTTCCAAATGTGAAAATGCATTCATAGTTTAGGTACCATATTCTATATCTGCCAAGAAGCTTATTTTAGTTAAACATAATGGGTTTTTATTGTTGTTATTGTTTATTTTAAACTCTTTTCTGGGAAAAATACGTGAAGGAAAACTTATTCTTGAGATTTTTTTTTTTTTTAATCTCTAGCTGTTCTCTCTGCTCTCATTTATCCAAATTCTGGTCTTTGCTGGCATAACACAATGCTGTGCTCTTATTTTTCCTGTTGAAAGCGTGTCTTTAATTTTCTGATACGAGTAGCACCTATCTATGTCTTTATCTAGTTTCACAGACATGCATGTGTATTTAACTCACCTATCAGATTACAGCTTCCAGGAGCTCTGAAGTGAGAAGAATTTGTGTTTAATTCCCAGAAATCCTTCCAGAGCATGCCTTGAAAAGCTTTTTATGGTTAAATGAATGAATATAATTGCAGGGGCTCAAGATCTAAAATGGAAATCAATAATTCTACTTAGAATTTTAGTCCATTTTTTATAGAATATTTGTTCGTTCTCATTCTTGTCTCTAGGAGATGATGCAAATTAACGCATTCCTACGGTGAGGTTTCTGAATGGAATAAAGATTGGTGAAGAAGAGAAACGACATTTTTCCATAATTAGAGGGGCTCTAAGAAAATCTTAGATTGAAAGTTTCACCCTCCACCTTTAGATAAATTCAATGCTAGAAAAATAGAATCTATTACTGAAAATGCTAATGTTAAGGTCTGCCCTTTTCGAATTTTCTGAATCATTAGGAAATACAAAACGAACATGGTTCTCTATGCACATAAAGTTCACCTTATGTCTGTAATTCACTTTATACCTAACTCATTGAAATTATTTGAGTTATTTAAGTTCTTAATTACTTCATTATCCAATTGTATTGTCCATAACGTGAATAGGAATGGTGTGACTTTTTAAGTTCCACTGAATCAGATGGTTAGAAAACTCTAAACAATTGTTAAGGCCTCAGTATGATACTTCACACTGCACATTTTCACAAATTCTGTAGCATAAAAGTACAAACTAGTGTCCTTTTATTGAAAAGCACTTATTAAGGATGTTACAGCAGAACTATCTATCTCACCTCATCATAATTGAGTTACATTTCAGAAAAACAGGAAAATTTCAGTCATGGTAGAGATGCTGAAACTGCAATGTCTCAAGACTGATGGTCCACATCAGAAAACATGTATACTAAATGGGACTGAAAAAAAATCACAATAATTAGGAAGGACCTCAAGCACATGTAGAAGGATCCAAGGGCAGACTGCTCTGAAAAGACTAAATCAAAGGCATACCATTAAAATCTATGTTGTTCTGAAAGGACTTAACTAAGCAAGAAAAGGAAGGAAGATGTTAGGTCATCAGCTGATTCAGTTAATTTCAAATATGAAAATAAAAAATAATATGAGTTTTTGTCTATTTCCAAAGGAATTTTTGAGATCATGTCTTTCAGATCATCTGTCCCAATAGGGCTGATACACATATGAAGTCACAGAAACTGACAGCAAACACAAGATTTGCACAAATTCTAGCCTACTAAGAGTCCACTATAAAGAAGTATACATATAGCAGAGGATGGCCAAGTTGGTCATCAATGGGAGGAGAAGCCCTTGGCACTGTGAAGGTTCTATGCCCCAGTGTAGGGGAATGCTAGGGCCAGTAAGCAGGAGAGGGTGAGGTGGTGAGCAGGGGGAGAGGGGAGGGAACAGGGTTTGTTTTTGTTTTTGTTTTATTTTATTTTATGTATTTATTTATTTATTTTTGGAGGGGAACCTGGGAAAGAAGAAATTATAAGTAAAGAAAACATCTAATAAAAAGAAGAAGAAGAAGAAGAAGAAGAAGAAGAAGAAGAAGAAGAAGAAGAAGAAGAAGAAGAAGAAGAAGAAGAAGAAGAAGAAGAAGAAGAAGAAGAAGAAAACAGGAATTCCCACTTCTTACCAAAAGGCTTTTCTATTGATATCTACTGCAAAAAGGAGGATGGATTTTCTCTGATGAAGTGATATACTAGCCATACTTTTGGGCAGGCCACATAACAGGAATAGTTGACCAAAACAAAACAGACTCCATTCTATTGAATGTGCTTTTTATTTTGTTTAATTTTTGTATTACTGATTTTTGTTTGTTTTGATTTTCATTTTACATTTATTTGCTTTTATGTGAGATAGACAGGGGAGGATAAAAACAGAGTAGATAGGTGTAGACACTCTGGGGAAATTGGGATAGAAAAAAAATGATCAAAATATTCTGCATGAAAACATATTAAAAACAAACAAAGCAATATAAATAATCTCCTAATATGGCCACATAAATATTGCCTGTTTTCTTATACAGATTTCATGTTGATTTCATCTTTACAGAGTATAAAAAGAAAAAGAATATTCAGATATTATAGACAATCTATAAATTATAGACAAAATTATCTTGATTTCTAGACAAAATTATGTCTAGAAATTATAGACAATCTGTTGAACACATATATTCTACTTGAAATGTTTCATTTACTGAGCACATATTATATATCTAATACTGCCCTTGTGGTTTTGATTATTTATCAAAGAGTTATTTTGAAAGTATTGACTTATCTACTACTTGGGCCTGGCTGAGTTATTCACCATGAAGCATATGAGAAACTAATGCCAACTCACTGCTTTTATCCTTTTACCATATGAGACTCATGAATGGTAGTCTTCTTGATCCTAGACTAAAGTGTACTTGATGGTGGTTTTTGATAATGAGAAGGGCAGAGTTTGTCTTTTTATTGTCTGCTTCTACACTGACTACTTGGGCTCATTGAGCAAACATTTGACCACTACATTACATTCAGAGTCTTTAAGTTTTAAGTCAGAATCAATCCACTTGCCACAATGTAATCATAACACAAAATCTGGAAAACAAATAAAGGATATTAAAACATCAAGGGAAAAGGATAAGGTAACATACAAGGCAGAGCTATCAGAATTACACTCTTCTCAATAGATACTCTAAAATCTAGAAGGGCCTGGGCAGATATCTTATAATCTTTAAAAACCCACAGACACAAACCTAAACTATTATACCCAGCAAAATTTTCAATCTCCATAGATGGAGGAAACAAGATATTGTAAGAGAAATCCAAATTCAAACAATATCTACCCACAAATCCATCCCTAAAGAAAATACTAGAAGAAAAATTTCAACCCAAGGAGGATGACTCCATCAAAGAAAATATAAGAAATGAGTAATTCCTTACCAGAAAACACAAGGGAAGACACTCTCACACCTACAGAGACACTATTATCACCAACATTAAAATACAAGGAAATAACAATCACTGGTTATTATTATCTCTCAGTATCAATGGACTCAATTCCCCTAACGAAAAGACACACACTAACAGGATGGATACTAAAACAGGATGCATCACTATGCTTCATACAAGAACATAGCTCATTATTAAAAAATAGACATTACCTCAGAGTAAAAGGCTGGAGCTAAGTTTCTCCTTTCCCAGTTTCCCCTCAAAAAAGAAGACCAAAAAAAAAAAAAAACCAAAACAAGAACAAATCCCTGTTGCCTCACCCCTCCCCTTGCTTGCCACCCCACCCTCTCCCACTTATTGGCCTTGGCATTCCCCTACACTGGGGCACAGAACCTTCACAGGGCCAAGGGCCTCTCCTCCCATAGATAATCGACTTTGCAATCCTCTACTATACACATGCTGCCAGAACAATCAGTCCCACCATGTATAGTCCTTGTTTTTAAAAATAACTGAGTAGTACCCCACTGTGTAGATGTACCACATTTTCTGTACCCATTCCTCTGTTGAGGGACATCTGGGTTGTTTCCAGTTTCTGGCTATTATAAATGAGGCTGCTATGAACATGGTGGAGCATGTGTCCTTATTACATGATGGAGCATCTTCTGGGTATATGCCCAGGAGTGGTATATCTGGGTCCTCAGGTAGAACTATGTCCAATTTTTGGCGAAACCGCCATACTGATTTCCAGAGTGGTTGTAACAGCTTGCAATGCCACCAGCAGTGAAGCAGTGAAGTAGTGTTCCTCTTTCTCCACAACCTCTCCAGCATCTGCTGTCACCTGAGTATTTTATTCTAGCTATTCTGACTGGTGTGAAGTGGAATCTCAGGGTTGTTTTGATTTGCATTTTCCCTGATGACTAAGGATGTTGAACATTTCTTTAGGTACTTCTCAGCCATTTGTCATTCCTCAGTTGAGAATTCTTTGCTTAGCTCTGTACCCCATTTTTAATAGGGTTATTTGATTCTCTGGAGTCTAACTTGCTGAATTCTTTTTTTGTATTGGGTATTAGCCCTCTATTGGATGTATGATTGGTAAAGATCTTTTCCCAATCTGTTGGTTTCTGTTTTGTCCTATTGAAAGTGTCCTTTGCCTTACAGAAGCTTTGCAATTTTATGAGGTCCCATTTGTCGATTTTTGACCTTAGAGCATAAGCTATTGTTGTTCTGTTCAGGAAATTTTCCCTTGTGCCCATGTGCTCAAGGGTCTTCCCAACTTTCTTTTCTATTAGTTTGAGTGTATCTGATTTTATGTGGAGGTCCTTGATCCACTTGGACTTGAGCTTTGTACAAGGAGATAGGAATGGATCGATTTGCATTCGTTTACATGCTAACCACCAAACCATTTGTTAAAAATGCTGTCTTTTTTTCCACTGGATGGTGTTAGCTCCTTTGTGAAAGATCAAGTGACCATAGGTGTTTACATTCATTTATGTGTCTTCAATTCTATTTCATTGACCTACCTGCCTGTCACTGTACCAATACCATGCAGTTTTTATTACAATTGCTCTGTAGTACAGCTTAAGGTCAGCAATGGAGATTCTACCAGATGTTCTTATATTATTGAGAATATTTTCTGCTCTCCTAAGTTTTTTGTTATTCCAGATGAATTTGCTAATTGCTCTTGCCAAGTCTGTTGAGATTTGAGTTGTAATTTTGATGGGGATTGCATTGAATCCATAGATTGCTTTGTAAATGGCAAGATGGCCATTTTTACTATATTAATCCTGTCAACCCATGAGCATGGGAGATCTTTCCATCTTCTGATCTTTCATTACCTTCTTCAGAGAATTGAAGTTCCTGTCATACATGATGATCTCTCTGCTGACAGAACCAAGAAAGAGAGGTCCAGCCGATCCACTTGGGACTGAGCAGGATGGTGAGTTTCATGTCTCGGATCTCCTGCCTCTGGAGAATAACCACCCCAGGAGTCTGTCAAAGCAAGAACTTGATTTAATGTATCAATCCTTTCTTTATAAAGGACTGAGAGAGGAGGTGGAGTTTTCTGCTGAGGTAAGATTACTGTAGGAGGAAGAGAAAGTTGAAGAAGGGTATGAGGTGACTGACAGAGCCAACAAAGTTACTCTATGTCAGCAGGAGCTAGGCAAAGGCAGGTTTAAGGAGTCACTCCAGTACAGAAGTGACTGAGACAGTATATAAAACTTGAGCCAGGCTCAGGTTTGTCCTCAAAGCCCAAACCAGAGCCAAATAGGGCCCAACATATACCCCTTTTGTTTTTTAAATGAGTAGGTTACATGGCTCCTGTCTTAGGTTTTCTCCCACATGGAGATCTTACCCATCTTTGGATACTATGTGTCACTCTGGCTCAAGGGGCATGCTCATCATGAAGGATGATCCTTTTGATGTGTTTTGGATTCAGTTTGCAAGAATTTTATTGAGTATTTTTGATATCGATATTCATAAGGGAAATTAGTCTGAGTTTTTTTCTTTGTTAAGTCTTTGTGTGACTTAGATATCACAGTAATTGTAGCTTCATAGAATGAATTGGGTAGAGTACTTTTGTTTCTAGTTTGTAGAATAGTTTAAGGAGTATTGGTATTAGGTCTTCTTTGAAGGTCTGATAAAACACTGCAGTAAACCATCTGGTCCTGGGCTTTTTTTTGTTGTTGTTGTTGGGGGACTATTAATAACTATCTCTATTTAGTTAGCAGATATGGGACTGTTTAGATTGTTTATCTGATCTTGATTTAATTTTGGTACCTGGTATCTCTCTAGAAAATTGTCCATTTCATCCAGTTTTTCCAGTTTTGGTGAGTATAGGCTTTTGTCATAGGATCTGATGATTTTTTGATTTCCTCAGTTTCTGTTATGTCTCCCTTTTCATTTCTAATCTTGTTAATTAGGATACTGTCTCTATGCCCTCTAGTTAGTCAGGCTAATGGTTTATCTATTTTGTGGATTTTCTCAAAGAATCAGCTCCTGGTTTAGTTGATTCTTTGTTTACATTTAGTTGATTTCAGCCCTGAGTTTGGTTATTTCCTGCCTTTGACTCCTCTTTGGTGAATTTGCTTCTTTTTCTTCTATAGCTTTCAGATGTGCTGTCAAATTGCTGGTGTATGCTCTCTCTAGTTTCTTTTTGGAGACTTTAAAGCTATCAGTTTTCCTCTTAGAACTGCTTTCATTTTGAACCATAACTTTAGGTATGTTGTGGCTTCATTTTCATTAAACTCTAGAAAATGTAATTTCTTTCTTTATTTCTCTCTTGACCAGGTTATCATTGAGTAGAATGTTGTTGAGCTTCCATGTGTACATGGGCTTTCTATTGTTTATGTTGTTATTGAGGAGCAGCTTTAGTCCATGGTGATCTGGTAGGATGCAAGGAATTAATTCAATCTTCTTGTATCTGTTAAGGCCTGATTTGTGACTGATTATATGGCCTATTTGGGAGAAGGTGCCATGAGGTGCTGAGAAGGTAAATCTTTTGTTTTAGGATAAAAAGTTCTATAGATTTCTGTTAAATCCATCTGTTTCATAACTTCTGTTAGTCTCACTGTGTCTTTGTTTAGTTTATATTTCCATGATCTGTCTATTACAGAGAGTGTGGTGTTGAATTCTCCCACTATTGCTGTGTGTGGTGCTATGTGTGCTTTGAGCTTTAGTAAAATTTCTTTTAAGAATGTAGATGCCCTTGCATTTGGAGTGTAGAGGTTCTGAATTGAGAGTTCATCTTGGTAGATCTTACTTTTGATGAATATGAAGTGTCCCTCCTTATCTTTTTTTATCACTTTAGGGTAAAAGTCGATTTTCTTCAGTATTTGAATAGCTACTGCATCTTGTTTCTTGGGACCATGTGCTTGGAAAATTGTTTTCTAGCCTTTTATTCTGAGGTAGTGTCCTTCTTTGTCATTGAGGTAGGTTTCCTGAATACAACAAAATGTTCGGTCCTGTTTACATAACCAGTTTGATAGCCTATGTCTTTTTATTGATGAATTAAGTTCATTGATATTAATAGATATTAAGGAAAAGTAATTGTTGCTTCCTGTTATTTTTGTTGTTAGAGTTGGAATTTTTTTCATTGTTTTTGGAAGATTACTTTCTAGCTTTTTCTACGATGTAGTTTCCCTCCTTGTGTTGGAGTTTTTCATTTATTATCCTTTGAAGGGCTAGATTGTGGAAAGATACTGTGGAAATTTGGTTTTATCATGAAATACTTTGTTTTCTCCATCTATGGTAATTGAGAGTTTTGCTAGGTATACTAGACTGGGCTGCATTTGGATTCTCTTAGGGTCTGTATGACATTAACCCAGGATCTTCTGGCTTTCATAGTCTCTGGTGAGAAGTTTGGTGTAATTCTGATAGGTCTGCCCTTTCATGTTACTTTACATTTTTCCCTCACTGCTTTTAATATTCTCTCTTTATTTTGTCCATTTGGTGCTTTGACTATTATGTGGTGGGAGGAAATTCTTTTCTGGTCCAAATTATTTGGAGTTCTGTAGGCTTCTTGTATGTACATGGACAAATCTCTTTTTTTTTATTTAGGTCTGGGAAATTTTCTTCTACAATTTTGTTGAAGATATTTATTGGCCCTTTAACTTGGAAGTCTTCATTCCATTCTATACCTATTATCCTTAGGTTTGGTCTTCTCATTGTGTCCTGGATTTCTGGAATATTTTGAGTTAGGAGCTTTTTGCATTTTGTGTTTTGTTTTCTTTGACTGTTGTGTCAATATTTTCTATGGTATCTTCTGCACCTGAGATTCTCTCTTCTATCTATTACATATTGGTGATGCTTGCATCTATGGATCCTGACTTTTTTCCTAGGTTTTCTATCTCCAGAGTTGTCTCTCTTTGTGATTTCTTAATTGTTTCTACTTCCACTTTTAGGTCCTGGATGGTTTTGTTCAATTCCTTTACCTGTTTGGTTGTGCTTTCCTATAATTCTTTAAGGGATTTTTGTGTTTCCTCTTTAAGGGCTTCTACTTGTTTACTCATGTTTTCCTGTAATTTTTTAAGAGATATTTTTTGTTTCCTCTTTAAGGTGTTGTGCCTGTTTACCTGTGTTCTCCTGTATTTCTTTAAGGGAGTTATCTATGTCCTATTTAAATTCTTCTATCACTAGCATGAGATATGATTTTAGAACTAAATCTTGTTTTTCTGGTGTGTTGGGGTATCTAGGACTTGCTGTGGTGGGAATACTGGATTCTGATGATGTAAAGTAGTCTTGGTTTCTGTTGGTAATATTCTTATGTTTGCTTTTCACCATCTGTTAATCTCTGGTGTTAGATGATCTTGCTGTCTCTGGCTGGAACTTCTTCCTCCTATGGGTCTGTAAGCCTATGTCAGCACTTCTGGGAGATCAGATCTTCCCTGGCAAGACCCATGAGCAGAGGGATGTGGATCAGCTGTCTCTCCTGGGTGCAGATGGATGCATGAAGGATCCTGTCCCAGTTATTCTGCACCTTCTGTGGCCTATCCTTCTGGCTGGTTCTGGCTTAGAAAGTCACTGACAGAAAATGGCCATGTTGGAGTTAAAGTATTCCCTGGAGACTATCTCTCTGCTTGCAGGAAAGGTGTGCAGAGGACTGTGGATCAGCTGTCCTTCCTGGTTGTAGACCGAGGTAGAAAGGATCCTGCCCCATTTGCCCTGCCACTTCTGTGGCCTGTGCCTCCCAGCTGGTCCTGCTTTAGAAAGTCACCGAAGAGAAAAAAAAATCTGGAACAAAGTTTTCTAAGCAAGAAGATCCAAGAAGCAAGTTGGAGTAGCTATTCTAATATCTAATAAAATAGGTTTTCAACCAAAATTATTCAAAATAGATGGGGAAGAACACTCATCAAAGGAAAAATTCTACCAAGAATATATCTCAATTCTGACCATCTGTGCCCCAAACACAAGGTCCCTCACATTTGTAAAAAAAAAAAAAAAATTGCTAAAGCTGATATCACACACTGAAACATACAGAGATATTAGTATTGGGAGACTTAAAACTCCACCTGCATCAATTGACAGGTCATCCTGACCACAAAAACAAAACAAAATATAACAAAACAGAAAAAACAAACAAACAAAAAACAAACAAAACAAACAAACAAAACAGAAAAAATAGCAAACCTAACAGACATTATTAATGAAATGGACCTAATAAACAGCTATAGAATATTTTACCCAAACACAAAAGAATACACATTTTTTTCAGTATCTCATGGATCCTTCTCCAAAATTGCCCATATATTTGGTCACAAATTGAGCCACAATAGATCCAAGGAAATTGAAATAATACCTTGTGACTTATCAGATCTCCATGGATTAAGGCTGAACTTCAACAACAGAAACAATAGAAAGCCCACCCACTCAGGAAAATTGAAAAACTCTCTACTTAATGATCTATGGGTCAGGCTAGAAAAAAAGAAAGAAAGAAAGAACAAAAGAAAGGAATGAAGAAAGAAAGAAAGAAAGAAAGAAAGAAAGAAAGAAAGAAAGAAAGAAAGAACAAAAGAAAGGAATTAATTTAAAGACTTTTGAGAAGTCAATGAAAATGTAGGCACAACACACACAACTTAGGGGACACAATAAAGCAATGCTAAGAGGAAAGTTCATAGCACTGTGTGCCTTCATAAAGAAAATAGAAAGTTCACACGCCTGCAACTTAAAAGTACACCTGAAAGTTCTAGAAAAGAAGAAGGAGAATGAGGAAGTGGAGGAGGTAGAATAGGATGAAAAGGAGGAGGAGGTTAAGCAGAAGGAGGAGGCAAAGGAGGAGGAGAAGGAGATGGAGAAGATAAGAAGAAGAAGAGGAAGAAGAAGAAGAAGAAGAAGAAGAAGAAGAACAACAACAACAACAAGAAGAAGAAGAACAAGAAGAAGAACAAGAAGAAGAAGAACAAGAACAAGAACAAGAAGAACAAGAAGGAGAAGGAGAAGGAGAAGGAGAGGGAGAGGGAGACAGAGAAGGAGGAGGAGGAGGAGGAGCAAAATGAGGAGAAGGGGAAGAAGGGGAAGAAGAGGAAGAAGAAGAGGAAGAAGAAGAAGAAGAAGAAGAGGAAGAGGAAGAGGAAGAAGAAGAAGGAGGAGGAGGAGGAAGTGGAGGAGAAGAAGGAGGAGGAGGAGAAGGGGAAGAAGGGGAAGAAGAGGAAGAAGAGGAAAAAGAAGAGAAGAAGAAAGCAAGCAAGCACATGAAAGAAGAGTAGAAGGCAGAAAATCATTAATCAGTTCAGAACAAAGAAAGCAATACAAACAATCAACAAAACCAAAAGCTTTCTTTTTCAGAGAAAATCAATAAGATAAACAAACCCTTAGCCAAACTAACCAAAAGACAGAGAAAGTATCAAAATAAAGAAGGTCAGAAATGAAAAGGGAGACATAACAACAAACACTGAGGAAATTCAAAGAATCTTTGGGTCTTACTTTAAAAGCCTGTACTCCATAAAATAGAAAAATCTCAATGGAATAGATGATTTCCTAGACATATACCACTTACCAAAGTTAAATCAAGATCAGGAAACTTTTTCAATACCCCTATAACACCTACAAAAATAGAGGCAGTCATTAAAAGTCTCCCAACTAAGAATTCTCAGAGATATTTGGGGTTAGTGCACAATTCCACCAGACTCTCAAAGAAGAGCTAATATAACTACTCCTCAAACTATTCTACAAAATAAAAATAGAAGGATCATTAACAAATTCATTCTATAAAGTCATAGTCACCTTGATACCTAAACTATACAATGACTCAACTAAGAAGGAAAACTTCAGAAGGATTTCTCTTATAAACATCAATACAAAAATATTTAACAAAATACACAAACAAAATCCAGGAACACAATAAAAACATCATCAATCATGAGCAAGTAGGCTTTACCTCAGGGATGCAGGGATAGTTTAATATACAAAATTCCATTAACCTAATCCACAATATAAACAAATTAAAAAAAAATCACTCAATTATATTAAATGCTGAAAAAGCTTGTGACAAAATCCAACATGCCTTCATTTTAAAAGTTTTAGAGAGATCAATAATACAATGTCATAAAAAAGCAATATTCACCATACTAATAACCAAAATAAAACTAAATGGGGAGAAACTTAAAGCAATTCAACTAAAATCAGCAACAAGAAAAAGCTGCCCAATCTCTTCCTTTCGAATATCATACTTGAAGTTCTAGCCAGAGCAATAAGAAACTAATTGAGATCAAGTAGATAGAAATTGGAAAGGAAGAAGTCAGAATATCTCTATTTGAAGATAATTTAATAGTATATATAAGGAACCTCAAAAATTCTACCAAAGAAATCATATAGCTTACAAACACCTTCAACAACATGGATGAATATAAACTTAACTAAAATAAATCACTATCTCTCCTTTATACAAATGATTAATGGGCCCAGAAAGAAATTGAGGAGAGAACAACCATTGTAATACCCACAAATAATATCAAATATCTTGGTGTGTCTCTAACTCAGCAAGTAAAATATCTATATGACAAGAAATTCAAGTCCCCAAAGAAAGAAATTGGAGATCTCAGAAGATGGAAAGATCTCTCATGTTCATGAATAGGTAGGATTAACTTAGTGAAAATGGCAATCTTATCAAAATGCAGTCTATAGTTTCAATTCAATCTCTATCAAAATACCAACAGTTTTCTGTAGACCTTGAAAGAGCAGCTTTGAGTGGTAAAATAAAAACAAAGGATAGCAAAAATTAATCCTGAACAATAAAACAATTTCTGGCTAAATCACCATCTGTGACCTCAAGTTGTAAAACATAGTGATACTGATAAAAACAACATGGAATTGGTATAGATATAGAAATGTTGATTAATTGAATTGAATCAAAGACCCAGAAATAAAGTCACACACTTATGTACACTTGATTTTCGATAAAGAAACCAAAACCATATAATGCGAAAAAAAAGAAAAAGAAACATCTTCAACAAATGTTGCTGCTCTAATTAGATGTCTACATGTAGAATAAAAATAAATTCATATTAATCACCCTGTACAAAACTCAAGTCCAAGTGGCTCAAAGATCTCAACATAAAACCGGATACACTTATTTTTGTAGTAGAGAAACTGGAAAATACCTTTGAATACATTGGTACAGGAGAGAATTTCCTGAACAGAACACCAATGGCACAGGCTCTAAGATAAAAAAAATTGATAAATTGGACCTCATGAAACTGCAAAGTTTCTTTAAGACAAAGGACAGTGTCAATAGCCAGAAACTGGAAACAACCTAAATGCCCTTCAACTGAAGAATGGATGAAAAAAAATGTAGTACACCTACACAATGGAATACTATTTAGCTGTTAAAGACAAAGACACAATTTTTGTAGGCAAGTAGATAGATCTTGAGAATATCCTAATTGAAGTAACCCAGTCCAAAACAGACATGCATAGTGTATGTACTCACTTATTACTAGATATTAGACAAAAATACAGAATATCTATGCTATACTCTACAGACCCAAAGAAACTAAACAAGAAGAAAGGCACCAGTGAAGATGCTTGAATCTTACTTAGGGGAATAAAATAATCATAAGAGGCAGATAAAGGGAGAAAACTGGGTGGGAGAGAAGATAGGGAGGGAATGTGATGTTCAGGATCAAGTGTGAGGATGAACTAGAGGGATGATCAGATGGCCGTGAGAATGAATCAAAGTCTACAGCTGAAGACAGAGACCTGGGATGAGGAAGAGACCCAAGAATCAATGGGGGTGTCCTTAGCTGTGACTCATTGGGATTGTGTATATGGCAACTGAAAATGTCACCTTCTGTAGTCAGGCAGGATCCCCAATGGAGCTATAGGGACACCAACTCACCCACAAAATTTTGACCCAAAATTTATCCTGTCTACAAGAAATGCAGAGATGGGGGAAAGGAAAAGTGACTGAGGGAATTTCCATTCAATAGCAGGCCCAACTTGAAATCTATCCCATGGGAAATCACCAATCCCTGACACTACTAATGACACTATGTAATGCTTGCAGACAGGAGTCTAGAATGGCTGTCCTCTGACATGCTCCTCCCAGCAGCTGACTCAGACAGGTGAAGACACCACAGCAAAACAGTAGATGGAGGTTGAAGACACTTATAGAAGAATAGAAGGAAGGCTTGAGGGCCACAAAGAAGATAGGTACTCCATAGGAAGACCAACAGAGTCAATTAACTTGGACACTTGTAGCTATCAGAGACTGAACTGCCAACCAAAGAACATACAGGGGAGGATCTAGGCCCTTGCGTGCATATGTAGCAGATGTGTAGCATGGTCTTCATTTGTTCCTGAACAACTGGAATAGAGGGAAGTGGCTATACCAAAATCTGTAGCCTCTACATGGGCTATGTTCTTCCAATTGGGCTGCCTTTTCTGGCCTCAGTGGGAGAGGATCTGCCAAGCTTCCTAAAGGCTTGATGTGCCAGGGTATGGCAATACCCTGAGGGCCCCACCCACTCAGAGGAGAAAAGGAGAGAGATGGGGAAAATGTTGTGGGAGGGCTTGAGAGGGTGAGGGTGGTGTGCAGGGTATAAAGTGAATAAGTAATAGACAAATAAATAAATAAATAAATAAATAAATAAATAAATAAATAAATAAATGAATAAAGCCAGTGTAGGCTTAGATTTCTCAGAGTCTACTTTTAATAAGTGCTCTTAGATGCTTTAACTTCCCTTTTAGTCCATCACCCAGAAGATGTAGCAGAATGGAAAAGTTAATAGGACAAAAGAGGATACAGATCTGTTTACAAATTTCTTTTTTGGAGTGAATAGAATCTGCATCGTCAGGACATCAGCAGTTCAGTTCACACAAATCAACACTTACCCAATTTTAAATGATTGAACCAAAACTTAGTAAATTAGTTTTGAGTACTTAAAATTTCATAATATTAAGCTAGAGCCTCCCATGGCCTTCCTTGTTCTGGATGTAACAACCACTGGGTCTTTCCTCGGAGGATTCTCCCAATTCAAAATATATTTTAGAAATGGTAATTGTTATTACTTTACCTTGACAATTTACATAATTTAATTCAAATCATCTGTGCAAGTAATCATAGTAGTACTATCATTCCTAGAAAACAATAGGAGTCTATTAAATGTACATCCCTTTCGCAATAGTCCTCTGCCTTGACACATGCATCTATTCATCAATAAGATTTATAGTCTTAACTCTGGCCTAGACTTGTCTGTCCTTTGTCACTAAAAATATCTTCTCATTTCAGACATTTGTTTTAACCTGTGAC
This sequence comes from Mastomys coucha, assembly GCF_008632895.1. NCBI lineage: Eukaryota > Metazoa > Chordata > Mammalia > Rodentia > Muridae > Mastomys > Mastomys coucha. Next base: position 639,801 of record NW_022196896.1, read on the forward strand.
CTCTATTTCTGATTTGATTCCTCCTTTTCTGTATTGTTATTACCTCATACCATACAAGGCTTCATCATTTGTTTTCTAGACAGAGGACAAATTCTTAAAAACACTTTAGTAAACTTTGTGAATATCAAGAGTAGACTTTTTTCTAATGTATTCCTGGTTAGCAGAAACTATTCTTAAAGCTAAGGAAAAAAAACTAGTTTCTGTAAAGTCTTATAGGTAAGTGAGCAATTAATGTTCAAAGATAAGATATTTCTTTTTCTTTGGTTTCTGGGATATTTTAGAAACTGCTAATTCTTCACAAGAGGACTATTATGCTGTGCATATTGTGAAAATGCTAAGAATCTCAGCATCTTCAAAAGGCAATGAAGTTGGGAATAAATAGACATTTTAATACAAGAATGCTTATTACACTGCCATGTAGCCACTGGGCAGTCATTAAATATTAGCTAGTACTCTAATAATTAAGTGGAATATAATTAATGTCTTTGCAAATAGACTGCAAAGTAGAACATTTGTCATGTCTGAAACTAAAATAGATCACAAAAATGAAGAACCAATAGTCATCCACATAAAATTAAAATATTACAATGACTAACACAAAATGCCATAGAGCAAGTACCACTGTAATTTTGGAATAAAACCAACTGAAATATTATGTATAGAAACTTAACATTTTGAAAATTTATTCCTTTACCAAATCCAAAGTGCTTTCATAGGCTGGAAAGGTTACTCAATGGTTAAAGCACTTGATGCCCAAGAAAAGGATCTGTCTGATGATACAGTCCCTTGTCCTCAGAACTCATGTAAAACCTAGATGGTGTTGTGGCACAGCTGTAATCCCACGATGTGGAGATGAAGGTGAGAAAGCCAGAACAAGCTGTGTAGACAGACTAGTCTTAACAGTGAGATCTACATTCAGTTAAAGACCACACTTACACACACACACACACACACACACACACACACACACACACACACACACACACTTTAAAAAATTATTTGATACATTTATTTTCATTTGTTTGAAGTTATAATTGGGGGTTTAAGAAAAAACAAACTATAGAACCATGAAAGCAAGTTTTGTTTTAAATGAGACTTGACTACAAGGAGTGAAGTGGTTCACGCCTATCAGGGTATGATGAAATTATAGATTAAGATCCTTCATTTGCCTAAATTGTATTTACTTCTGTGTGCCATACGTATGTCTGGTGAAGAGGAATAATTGAAAGTTCTATAAAAGTAGAAAATGTTGTGACATTTGAAATGGTCTTAGAAAAATCGATACTTGTTTTTTTTTGGATGTGAAGAACCAAACTGAAGTTGGTATTAATTCATAAAACAGTTGTTATTCTGAGCAAAAGCAATGGTTAACAGAATCTGTCATTCTCATATGGGAGAAAAACAAAAATAATAAGTTTGGATTGACAGTAAAAAACAAACAAACAAAAATTCATAGGCTAGGCAGCTTAGCAATACAAAACAATAATGTCGTAGTATGTTTTCCATACTTATACTCTCTGGGAGGAGTTGGGGAAGACTGTAACCAAATATGTTGTATGAAAAAAAAATCCTGTTTTCAATGGAAAAATAAAGTGGTAGAGAAATACAGTTCTCCTGAATTTCACGATGATCACAGTTATGTAAATGCTTGACTTGATCTACCAAAGTCTCTAGAGTTGGATATTAGTATTACTTTCTAGTGTCATTCCTAGACTGAGTTACTGTCCTTTAAAATCTGTCTGGTATGTTCTGGGACAATTGTGACATAATATGGATTTTCTTTTTGATAATTAGGTTAAGGTCATGTGCATTTTGCTGCTCACTTTCATTTATACAGTCTAGAATTCCATGCCACAGTACAGCCACAATCAAGGGTCTTAACTTACCAGATTATATAATCAAGACACTTGCTCATACATAAGTCCCCAAATCCCATCTTCCAGGTGGTTGTAAAACTGGCATTATACAATACCCATCAAACCATAAAATCAATTCCTATTTTATCGCAAAAATAGTGACTACCAGACATATATTCATTATACATTGCATACATTATTGATATTTACATAATTATTAGTCCAATATAAATCTTACAGAATGAACAACTTTCTGGTTTGGTTTAGAAAACAAAAGCTTATAACTGACCCCAAGTATTCTAAGATTTTTTCTAACAATTTTTCAAATTGTTCAAAGTAACATGGTTATTTATTTTTATTTTTATTTTTGGCACTCTGGATACTCATTCCTCTGATACTTCCAGTATTTTTGATGTTCTTAGATTGTGACCAGTTTTCAAGTCAACTGTTTAGATGGACCACCAATTTTTCTCTCTGGTTGCAAATAAAGTAATTTCTTTTACTTATAAGAACTCTGTCTGATTCAGTCTTTGTAGACAAGAATAATGAAGACAAGATACTCAGAGGTGTAAAACAGAAGAATAGCCAATTTGATTACCCGTTTTTCCTCCTTAAGGACAATGAAAATCCTATTATCATTAGTGAATGGATAGCTGGTTTCCTTTGATACTCAGGTTTGAAGCAAAATTAAATTATTCCTTACAATAGTTGAGATTAAGCAGATGATAGAAATCAAGTTGGATATGAGATCCTTGCTAGTACTTTAGTAGAACTGCATGGTGAGCAATTGCCATTTCAAAGACATGACCTAGGTTCACTCTTCCTAAGACTTAAACAAATAAAGGAAAAATATGAATGGATCAGTTATCCAAAACTCTTATCTCTTACCCTGAAACTAAAATAGAGACTTATAAACTCAAAAACACAAACAACAACTACAACAAAAATAAAACACTGTTATTTCTAGAAGCACCAAGTATAAGGAGCTAATAATCCCACTTCAGGTTTGGTATTTCAGCTGCTGTATTGTGTTGATAATTGAATTAGTTTGTTCTCCTAGTTACTTTTATTAAAAGTCAGAAAATGACTTTGTAAATGTGTACACTTTATAAAGTAAATCCAGATAACTTGGGAATTCAAACCTAGTGATTGAAACATCATTCCTTCTTCACTTGCCCACCTACAACTGTCAAATCTTCCTGCATTTACCTGCCTTAACCAGTAGGCATCACGATCTCTAACATAAAAACTCTTACTTGCCTTATACTGTACACACCCCCAAATCAACTCAAATGTCTCTCATACTTTCCCTGGTAAATGGCCAGGCTTCCTTCATACTACCTTACCCTCAAGGGACTGGCTGTTCCTCACCTTTCCCTAGAGTTTTCAGACTCTCTGAAATGCCTCTTAGCTTACCTAAATGATGCACTTACCTTTCATGTTAAAGTTTCTTTCCTACACACCCATATCGTCAGTGACAAAATTAGAACTGTGAAGAATACTCCACATTGTAAACTGCTCTCCATCATTGTAAAACACAGACTTCAAGATTTCATAACAACTTAATAAGGAAAAATGTGTAAAATGTGCAGGAATGGTTCCTAAGGGTGATTTTCAGAAACTTGAAAGCAATATAATTTTGCATCCCACTGAATATCTACATAGTCAGCAAATCTGTCACCTGGCCATATTTTGTTTGCATGATAGGCTGCTGTGGGTAGTTTAGATCAGCTTGAATATTTTTATTATACAATTTAAATCAAATGAAAGTCGCATTAGTCAGTGTATCTTACCATTGACGTGCCAAGATATGCAAAGATTTGGAAGACATGAATTCATGAATTCACGGCTCTGACTGACTTCCACAAGATACTGTGTTACTATCTTGGATGCCTGGAGGAAGGCTGAGGTGAAACAGAGGCATAGCATTGACTCTGTAATGGACCCCCAGGGATGTTCAATTCAAGCCAGTCACATTGACTGGAGACATTGAATCTACATCAAGAGAAGTTTATATTAGGTTAGCCTGAACAAGCAATTCTTCAAACTCACAAAAACAAAAATATAGTAGGCTTACTTAATACATCGGGTAAATGGTTCATTAACCAGATTTTATTCTCATGAAATAACCTTTTTATTGAGTATTGCTTAATCATGAAATCCTTAGGAGGAAATATATTGTGATCCCAATGATTTTCTCTCCCAGCCAGCTAAAACCTAAATCAATTCTTAGATCTACACACATTGAAGAAAACAGAAACTGGATATACAAAAGGAGAAAGCACTGCCACATCCATACATTCTGTGTGGTTTTATCCTGGTGTTTATTCAAGTCTCTTCAGCCATTTTATAGTAATCTATACATCTAGATTATTGGAGGATGGTCACAATTAACACAGTATATCTGAGGACTTACTCTTGTTTACATGTGTGATTGTGAGTTTAGGAACATCAGGCTCTGAACAGATTCCTGACACAAGTAAACTTCGCCACAGTTCTAATGTATTCCCAAATACTCTGGGCTTATATTTTTTGGTATAAACTACATGGAAGACCAAAGTGTGGATACTTCAGTCCTTCTTAGAATGAGGAACAAAATACCCATGGGAGGAGATAAAGAGACAATGTATGGAGCAGAGACTGAAGGAAAGGCCATCCAGGAACTGTGCCACCTGGGTATCCATCCTATATACATTAACCAAACCCAGACACTATTGTGGATACCAACAAGTTCTTGCTGACAGGAGCCTGATATACCTGTCTCCAGAAAGGCTCTGCCAGTGCCTGACAAATACAGAGGTGGGTTCTCACAGCCAATCATTGAACTGAGCACAGAGTCCCCAGTGGAGGAGCTAGAAAGAGAACCCAAGGAGCTGAAGGAGTTTACAGCCCCATAAGAGGAACAACAATATCAACCAGCCAGTACCCCCAGAGTTCCCAGGGACGAAACCACCAACCAGAATACACACGGAGGTACCCATGGCTCCAGCTGCATATGTAGCAGAGGATGGCCTTGTTGGACATCAATGGGAGGAGAGGCCCTTTGTCCTATGAAGGCTTATTGCTCCAGTGTAGGGTAATGCCAGAGCCAGGGAAGCTGGAGAAGGTGAGTTAATGAGCAGGGGAAGGGAGGATAGGCAAGGAGATTTTCAGAGGGGAAACCAGGAAAGGGATAACATTGAAATGTAAATAAAGAAAATACCTAATAAAAAATTAAAATTCTACGAGAAAAGCAAAAATATAAACTCCACTAGCAATTTTAATGTGCTGTTTCTTTTTAAATTAACAGAGATTACAAGATATTATCTTGCCTATGAAGTACATTATTTCTATCTTTGTGCAATATTGTACACTGAAGAAACTTCTAATATTTTAGCTTCTTAGGAGCCTCTCACTTCTCTGGCATCGCTAATGGTTGCTAGGTCCCAGGATTGATGTTCTGATGCTAACAGGACCTCAATAGTATAGCCGCCTTCCTAACATATATGTATAGGGAAGACTGGAAGAGGAAAATGAAAGCAGTGTTGTAGGTGAGAGAGAAAAAAGAAACAGATTAAAAGGAACCCTACAAACAAGAATCCAGTCTCAGAGAGATACAGATAGTGGGAAAAGGAGCCTATTCCTTACTCCAAGCCAGAAAAATGATAGAACTGGAAAATGAACAGTGAACATTTCTTTATAATAAATTATTTATGAGCTAAAATGTTAAGTAAATTATGGTGAGGAACAAACGTTTATGACAGTCTTATAAGATACCTACATTTTATTACAGGAAAAATAGGAAATTGGTGAAGTTACCCTAAAAATTGTGGGATTGTTCTCAAGTACCAGCTGTAATGAATGCTACTTAATCAGAGTATTTTACACAATCATGCTAATAATCGGGAAAATATAAGTTAAGAAATTTGAAAAATTGAAAATGGAGGTAATAAAAAAACCTAGAAATATAAAGATATAAAATATTATATAACAATTAAAGAGGTCTCTAGTTTTAATAATAATATTATATTATTAGTTTTTTTCTGTGGATATTTAATTTTGATTAGATAAGGAAATATACATGTTCAGGGTAATATATAGTACTACACAAAGCAATAAATGGTATCTCATCTGTAAATTTCTTCAAATTTTTAAAAGAAAAAATACATATGTTTACAGAGTGGTCTCAAAATCTATATACATACATGCATGCATGTATGTATAAGAAAATATATATATACATATATATATAATATCCATAAAAAACATATACATATAATATATAGACATATTCACAAAGGGAAAATATTACAAATAATGTACTAAAAGTGTTAATATTTGGGGCTAGGGTGAGGGCGCAGTGGATGAACCAGAGCCATACAAGTATTAGCATCTTAGTTCTAGTCTTAGAACTCACAAGATGATGCTTATCTGCATTCACATGTTACCAGTAACTCTATGGTGAGATGGGAGTTGGAGAGGGAAGAATTTCCAGAAAGTTATGAGCTACCTGCCCTGAAATACACAACACAACACAAGAGAAATGCTACCTCAAACAAAAGCAAGGATTAACACCGGAGTTTGTCTTCTGACCTCAAAAGGACAATCACGGCACACATGCATCTTAACGAATTCACAAACATAGATATAAACATACACTTCATACACACATACACCAAATAAATTATTTACTTAAAAGAAAAATGTGGTATTGGGGAAATTTGGCTATAAATGAAAGAAGATTCATGTGCCAAGTTTTCACCTCTTTATAAACTTTAATCACTTCACGACACAATGTTTACAAAGAGCCAAAGGAGCTTTAATTCTGTGGAAAGTTGCAGAATGCAATGTTTTATTCGAAGACATTCTCTCTTTGGAGAAAGGCAATTTGCTGTTCATAGTCACTCAGAAGGGAGAGAGCCCTTGTTTCTGATTGCTGCAAATTAAGAATACCAAGTGATATATTCATGTACAGAGAACAACAAAAGAACAGATGAGACAAGTAAAAAAGATGTAATGAGGAAAACCAGGACATAATCTCCAAACAAAACTGTGGTATCCTGAATACTTCCTTTCTTTTAGCTTAAAAAATATTCAAAAATGGCAATTGTTTACATCACTCAAATTTTAGAATTATTTACCACCCTTCACACAACAGTGAAATGTTTCTTTCACTTGTAATTCTCTACCAATGTTGGAATTAATCCTTGAAATATCCATGAATAAAAAAGAAATACTTTGGAACAGAAATATATCATTTTATGGAGAATACCAATTAAAAGTAAATATTATAGAAAACTATTTAATATTGCTAGGATATTCAGCTTAAGGTGCAAAAGAGGTTGGTCAGAGGATTACCTGGAGGAACATGTTACAATACCCAGAGGCATGTGATTATTGAAGTAAAAGGCAATTGAATTAACTTGTGATATGTTAGATGAAAGCTAGCCTGCACCCACTCCTCTGACATTCACTGTGACTAATTTTCTCTACTTCATATCGTTCTAGATTGACACAGCTTTATAAGCTAATATAAGCCTTGATCAAGTAGTATAAATTCTTCCAGTTTGTTCGTCAAGAATGCTTTGGTGAGTTTGGAATTTCATATCATTACAAAAGATATTAGAATCAGATTTTTGATCCTTCCCCAAAATATTATCTTCTGGACTTTGAACTGGGACTACATTTGGACCTTCAAAGGCTTAGTGGGTGCATGGGATAAGAAGAAACCAAACATTAATCTTAACACAAAGATATCTAATATACCTCTCTTTTTACTTGTCAAAAATTTAGTTTTTAGTTGCTCTTAGGATATTTCATTTTTTGTGATGTAAATGTCCTGATATGGTAGGATAAGGCTTATAAAAAGATACATTAAATTAATGTCAGATAATTTAAGGTTTGGGTCAAACCGATTTTTTTTTAATACTGGAAGTTCAAAGAAATACAACTTCAATAATTTCAAAGAAAAAGATAACTGTGTACTCTTCAGCCAAAATCCAAAGACTGACAAAAATCTGGATGTATTCAGAGAAATCAGAAGGATAACAGAAAAGTGAACAGTGTTACTGAGTGTAGCTTCTCATGAAAATACAGTGTGTAACATAATTGCTGTATACATCTGAAATGTTTGCAATAACACAGAAAGTCTTGAAATTATGGGGGCCTACATCCTAGAAAACCAACAAAATGCTAATAATATTATCAACTGAAAATGCATTGTTCATTTTACTGAGCTCACATAGGGACTTGGCAACATAGTCTAATTCTAGGAGAACTTTCAGGTTCTTGTCAAATTCATATAGTGGACTAAAGCTGAGGCTCATGAGTGCTATTTCACTGAAGGGAGGGTTTTACACAGTATTTTGCTAGTCTAAGAAAAGACAAAATTTAAACTCTTAAATATATGTTCCGCTAAATGAGATTACTTTGTACTATCATGAAGTCAAGAAATCACAAAGCAGGGGGCATCTGTATACACTGTCAAAATATCCTGTAGAAATGAAGTTGATCTGGCTTCTATTTCAAATGTATAAAGCTATAAAACTTCATTCCTACACACAACACAACAAAAGGCAGATGAAACTCTATGTTTTAAAGACAGTAATTTACATAGCTTTTGGGGGCATCAAGTAATTTTGCACAACAATAAACTGTCTTTCAATCTAAGGGCTTGAACACAGCCTGACAGAGATAAAAACAAACACTTTTTCTTCTCATACATAGATACCAGAGTTCCTACATAATTATAAAGAATTGCTGGGCAGTGGTGGTGCATGCCTTTGGTCCCAGTACTTGGGAGGCAAAGGCAGGCATATTTCTGAGTTCGAGGGCAGCCTGGTCTACAGAGTGAATTCCAGGACAGCCAAGACTACACAGAGAAACCCTGTCTCGAAAAAAAAAATAGGGATGAACATGGCTCAACTATTAGCAAATGATTCATATAAGAAAATACAAAGCTAGGTTAATCTGTAATCAGCAGCAACAGTCCTAAGGACTTTTTCTCAGCCCAACAGGTGCAGCTGGCTGTTTGGATTCATCTATTACAATTAATCCATAAACCCTTAAATATAGTTTCTAATTCTGAACATGTTATAGGATTATTTCCATCGATAGATGCATACACACTCACACTCTGACCTCTTTGGTTTTATCGCAGAAGGAAAATAAGCAAGCTGAATAATTAACCTACCCATTTTTACTGCTCCAGAAGAAGGGAAGTGAAAGATAGATCCACTGGGACATAAATTCTTCTTCAGCTTCCCCTGTCTTGCACAATCAAGGACTAAATTAGGAGGGTGAAGACACAGTGGAAGTCAACAGAAAGATTTAGCAAATTTCTAGCCAAAGAGAAAAAGGATATATTGATCACGTCATCACAGGTTAGATCTATCCACTTAGGGTCAAGTTAGGGCACTATGCACCCAGGGAGAAGAAGCCCTATAACCTAAAAATCTTTTTGTGCCAATGCTAGCTGCTTTAACCTACACATCTGTGATGAGTGCCTTTGAACAGGTCTATTGGTTGTATGTTCCTCGTCTTCCTTTGGTTCAATTTATATATCAGATCTATCTAGTGCTATTATTTTATACTAATGAGTATTCATGACAAAGCCTTGGAATTATAATAGAGTCATCCATTCATCTGAAGGTGGGATAGCATTTAATTTCTCCTTTTGGTTTTAATCACTTTCTACTTGCACAGCACACAACATTTGTGTTCCTATTAAAGAGCAAATATGTACATAACCTATACAAGTTACCAGAACTACTACTCAAGTGGGTCTACTTTCTAGCTATACTCTAGATTTTTCTGATAATATAAAATTGTAACAAATAGTACTTGGCATAATTTGGACTCCTTTTCTTGGTGGTAGACTACTACATACAATGTTTTCAGTGTTCTAATACAATAGTTTGCTAACATACAGGATACTCGTTTGTCAAATGACAATTAGATTTATCTACAACATCTCAAATTAGACCACTCCAAATACCCTGCTATTTAAAAATTTAAAAAAATAAGTTAAAGATATTACAACACAGTCCTAGAACTGTGTCATGTAAAAGAGATTCTAAGAACTTATGGGAACACTCCAAACAAATAAGAGAAAAGTAAGTCTTATGACCTCAGAGTCTCCAAGAATACAGAATTCTTCTTGGAATGTGTTTCCATCTTCATCTCAGGTATAGTGGGTAAGAGTAAGTTTGTTTCAGATTGTTCACTACAAATGGCTATTATTTGTTTACACACTACTATAAAAAACATGTTTTTGCCACATGTAGCTTGTGATTATAAACAGCTTGCACTAATTAGAAATTCATTCAGACATCCTTTATTAACCTTCAGAGGGTAAACTGTGTGATACTGTGCATAAAGTTGGCTATTGTGTGAGACTTTAGTATAAATAAAGGTCATTACAAGTTGGTTTAATGCTACTTCAATTTAGCATGATAAAAGTACTAGTTTCTATTCTATATTCTATTATCACAGAGTTTTGGTAACATTTTGGTCCTATGTATGTGTTTCATGTGGTGAGCAGTACTTAAATCCACTCTAATGTCAGTGGTTATTCTCATGATAATTGTAGGACTATTATACCAGTGGGGTTATCATGGTAGGCCATTTATATCTGTAGCTGACAGGTTTTACAGCTGGGTAAGTTTGATAAAAACATTTTTGTATTGATCAATACTGTGTGTGTGTGTGTATGTGTGTGTGTGTGTGTGTGTGTGTGTGTGTCTACTAGTAGACAACCACAGGCAAAAACAAAGAAACAAACCTCACAAATGAAACCAAAGCATAACATCTGGATTGGGTTGCTTCGTTTTGGATTTGTTATCTCTCAACTACCAACAAGCCCTCAAGCATTGCAAACTATTGCCAAACGCAATTGGATACTCTCTAGAACATGATTGGTAAGGCCCTACTGATAAACATATCACACACTTGACTCCAAAAACATGAAGACTTCAAGCCGGTACTCACCTAGATGCTTCATTCCTACTGGCTATCTTTCATAGTTCTGAAAAGTACTATATAGACCACTACAGGAGAAAAGTATTCATCAAACTTACCCAGTTGTAAACCCTGTGAGCTACAGAAATGAATGGACAACCAAGTCAAGACTATTGGTACAATAGTGATAACGTCATCATGAGAGTAACCTAGTAGTTGAGAGTAGATTTAAATACTGCTCAGCACATGAAATGCATCCATGGGACCAAAACTTTGTCGTCGTAGAATCTGGGATAGAAACTAGTACTTTCATCATCCTAAACTGAAATAGTATTAAACTAACTGATAATGAGATATTTATACTAATATTCAGCCCCATCAGAAAAGCTTCTATTTGCTATAGATAGTGATTAATAAAAAGACCTACAACTTCCAATTGTCTTAAGTATAAGAAACTCCAGAAAGCTTATACTTAAATGTTAAATTTATCACACTTTCTCACCTCTAAATTAAGCAATAATTTAATAAAAAGGGAAATATAAGAATTTAAGTGTGATAATTGGTAGATGACTACAAAGAAACAGTGTTTCTAGACACAGTGAAGCAGTTGCCCATATGAATCTACAACATGTGTAACAGCAGACCCAAAACCCACATGAAATCTAGCCTCCAACTAGACCCAGTCCTAGCTTATATAAGATAGGAATGAAGTCTAACCCCTAGCCATGGAACTATTGCTGATTAATACCTGCTGAAAAGGGAGAGTCAGTATTCCTAAAGTGTGGAAGAGTTACAGTTTCAAGAATATGCAAAAACCTCGAGGAGGTAGCGCCAGGAAGGGGGACATTAGAAATTTAAATAAATATTTAGGCTGGCTTACCCTTCCTTCAGTCTCTGCTCCATAGTTAATCTCCGCAACTCCTCCCGTG
>NW_022196896.1:651971-658343 GCF_008632895.1 Mastomys coucha
TGTTTTTTGGAGGGGAAACTGGGAATGGAGAAATTCGCATGTAAATAAAGAAAATATCTTAAAAAAAAGGTGTAAAGCATGAAAAAAAAAGAAATTTAAATAAATAAAATAATTTATTTAAAAAAGAATATATGGGCATCACATATATTCCAATTACATTTTCCCTTCCATCTACACCAGTTCTTTCCAACATCTTCACCTCCCTTCCCATTTGAATCAACTCCCTTTCTGTCTATCATAGAAACAATAGAAATCTATGAAATAAAAGGAAAAAATTAAAAAAATATAATATAATATGATAAAACAAAACATATCACATTGAAGTTGAGCAAGGCAAACTAACTGAAGAAAATGAGCCCACGACCAGGGACACGAATCAGAGACCCATTCAAAAGTGCTAAACTGAATTCCATAACTTATACCCAGCAGACCTGGTCCATATGCATGCAGGTCCTGTGTTACTGTTTGACTCTTCACGCAGTCATATCACCTTTTCTCAGTTGATTTAGAGGACCTTGTTCTTCTGATATCCTCCACCCCTCTGGCTATTACACTATTTCCACCTCCTCTTCCACAAGGCTCCCTGAGCTCTGAGAAGAGAGGGATTTGATAGAGACATCCCATTCTGATCTAAGTGTTCCAAGGTTTTTTTCTTGCATCATGTCTGGCTGTGGTCTCTGTATTTAATCTCATATCTGTAAGAGGAAGAAGCTTCTCTGATGTTGAGAAACAAACCTCTGATCTATGAGTATAACAGAATGTAATGGTTGGTCCGAGAGTAGTGGTGTTTACAACTAATTGATCAGAATGTAACTAGAAGTCATTTATTTATTTATTTATTTATTTATTTGTTTGTTTGTTTCAGGGCCAGAAGTATTTGATTTTATTGATGTCTCTGGGATATTCAGTCTCTGTTTCTTGGTTCCACCTCCTAAAAAATTCTTTAAGTTAAATCAGATATTGGTTGGCTACTCCCACAAGCTATGTCCCACTATTGTGCTAGCTAGCATATTGCCAATAACAGGAAATAAAGCAATACAAAACAAAACAAAATAAAGAATTCCAGCATCCAGGATGTCAAAATTGCTGGGGACAGGGTGGGAGTGCAGAATCTCAGGGTAATTGGGTACCATCTCTGTGGCCTATAGTCTCTTTGTCCTTTGGGAATAATTCCCAACTCTGGCTCATGTCCCCTCTGGGTGGTTTAATGACCTTTTTTCACTGGGGTTGTCTAAGACCATAGGAAAGAACATTTATTTACATTATAGTTCATATCATTAACAAAATTAGAGTAACAATGTAGCAATGAAAATAATTTTATGGTTGGGGGTCACCACAACCTAAGGAACTATATAAAAACGTCTCAGGGTTAAAAAAGTTGAGAACCATTGTGCTATGGGAAAGGGTATAACTAGAGGGCCCAATGCAGTTGTTGTCTAAGGTAGAGGTCTAAGTTTATAACTGCTAGCTAGTATAAATTCTGCTGTTCAGAACTTCAATATTAATCCTTCAGAAAAAATATGTACATGCCAAAGTGTTTGTAATATTTTCCATAATAGTATCAAAATAAAAATTGACTGTAATTGTAGCATATTCCTACTTTGAAAAAACATACAACTATGAAATATAACAAAACAGTTAAGTATTAAGAATAATTTGCAAAGCAAGTTTTAGTAAAATATTTTTGGTTACAAACTTAAAAATATCAAAAATCCACTAATGGGGTGGAGACATAGGTTTCTTAATGGTGTAGTCACTCTTAATTTGCATATGTTTGATAAAAAAACTCCTTCATGCAAGCAATTGCAATTGAACTCACTGAATCACAAAACAAAACAAAACAAAAAAGTAGGAAGAGGACTTAAAAGAAAAAAAAATAACTGATACAATAGGGGTGGAAGAAATAAGAGAGAGTGATGGGGTGAAAAATAACCAAATTATATTATATAGATGTCTGAAATTATTGAATAATATTAAATTAAAAGTCTAGTCAGGTAGTGGTGGTACTGCCTTTAATCCCAGCACTTGGGAGGCAGAGGCAAGCAGATTTCTGAGTTTGAGGCCAGCCTGGAGTACAGAGTGAGTTTCAGGACAGCCAGAGCTACACAGAGAAACCCTGTCTGTGTTGGAATAACCAAAAAAACTATATCTATATCTATGTCTATGACTATGTCTGCATCTATGTCTAGCTATATATATGTATATGTATATTTATATATATATGTATGTATATATATACACACATACATACATATAAATACACATATATATTATGGTATTGTTTATGTATTTATGATTAATATTGTGATTGTGTATGTTATATTGATATTATGTTGTGGTTTAAATAGATTTGGCCTCCATAGATTCATGTGTTTGAATACTTGGTCCACAGGGAATGACACTATTATGAGTTGTGGACTTATTTGAGTTAGTGTGGTCTTGTTGGAAGAAGTGTGTTACTGTGGGGGTCAATCTTGTGGTCACCTATATCTAAACCCTGCCCAGTGTGCAATTACAGACTGCTAGTTGCCTTTAGATCCAGATGTAGCACTCTCAGCTCCTTCTCCTGCATCATGTCTCCCTAAATGCCACCATGCTTTCTACCATGATGATAATGGAAGTAACTTCTGAATCTTTAAGCCAGCCCCAATTAAATGTTTGCCATTATAGATTGGCATTGGTCATGATGTCTCTTCATAACAATAAAACTCTAAGACAGATGATCATAGATATCAGACAGATATGATGGAATTCATAATATTTAAGAAGAAGGTGTAAAGAGTGGTGATGTAGTTAAATGTAAACATTACATATGTTAAGGTTAAATATAAAGTATGTTGCATATGAATTTGTTTTCTCTCACAAAATAAGTAAAAAAGGAGGTCTAGCCAGAGAGAACAGAATGTAACACAGTAATTTTATTAATATTAATTTAATCAAGTGACAGAATTGTGGCCAAAGTTTGCTATGGAATTTTGGTGCTGATTATTTTTCCAATAAAGTTTTTGAAAAAATAAGTGATGCAAACTTGAGACAGTCAAGAACTGGGTAGATCTGGGAGGAACTGGGAGAGGAGAAATAATATGTTCAAAACACTCAAAGAATTTTAATAAAGGGTATTGAAGCAAGTACTGTGGAATTCAATTCACAGGTTGACTATCTTTTCTACATTAACCAGGAGCCATGAGGACAGCAAACTCACTAACTTAGAAAGTTTGTTTCATGTTTCTTAGGGCTCACTAATAAGTGCAACATGACATATGTAAATATGAACAGTCTTTAAATAATTTCTTTGCTTAA
The DNA here is from genome assembly GCF_008632895.1 of Mastomys coucha. Taxonomy (NCBI): domain Eukaryota; kingdom Metazoa; phylum Chordata; class Mammalia; order Rodentia; family Muridae; genus Mastomys; species Mastomys coucha. Next base: position 655,272 of record NW_022196896.1, read on the forward strand.
TTTGGGGGAGGAGATTGATTAATCACTTGACACATGAAGCTTAGAAAAAAAGAATCAGTTTAGAGGACCCATATTACATTGTATACATTATATCATACTTCCGTAGTTGTAATAATAATCACTTTTTATTCAAACTACCTTGGCGGTTTCCTAACTGGAAAAAGAAAAGTCTTTTAAAGTGCCAACCAGTCACCAATGAAACTGATCACTCATTCCTCATTTCCTCTTCTCTATGTTGCTCCATCATTTATGATATGGGTCAGCCACAAAATATATTGCCAGTTGTTTGGGCTGCACTAACAAATTATTTATATAATTAAATAATGCATCTCCTTCATTGACATATTCAGTATTCTCTAGCCTCAGCTAAATTGGAAATGCTGGAACAGCAATTTTATTACTGGGATGCAGCCTCTTTCTTCTGAGACATTAGAACTTTCATAAATAAGTCACATTTTAAAATACACAATGAATGTTAACTTGGAAATTCTACTTACACTTTAAAGGTTACTTCAAGTTTACAGTAGGTTTGCAAACTGGAAAGAAACAGGTGTGTTTGCTACTTAAAATCAGGGAATAGCAATGCTGGAAGGGTATACTCTTTGGTTCCCAATTGAAGGCTTGTCTCAAACCACAGACTTTCTGCTAACAACTCATATCCATATAAATCTAATTGTTAAGAATTTTGGGCATTTCTTATAATTTTAAAGAATGATTGTGCAAGGTTTAAGCCAATTGGGATCACAAAACAAAACAAAACAAACAAACAAACAAACAAACAAAACAACGAAACACATTGTGCCATTGTGCTTTTCATTCTCCTTTTAGTTTTAAAGCAGCTATCTAAAATGCCTCATTTACAGTCCTGCTGTGAAATATGGCCACTGTCAGACTTACAAACAGTAATTTTTACATAATTATCTGTGAGAAAAACAAGTCATGTTAGTCCTATTAAAAATAGTAAACTGAAAAATGGTGAAATACTGTTTTATTTTGTGTGTGTGTGTGTGTGTGTGTGTGTGTATGTGTGTGTAATTGGCACTATTTTATGTATTCCTCCCACACACATGTAGCTGCATGAATATGAACTTTACTCTTTGTTATTTGTATATTCCATGAAATTATGTAATAATTGTTCATGTCTTTTAACAAAACTTTAGAGATTACACAAATATTTTACCATTTCATATTCCTTAATATTTATCTATTTGAATTTTATGGTTTAAAATAAGCTCAAAGACCACATAGTTATTCTTTGGAACTCAATATAATTTTCTCTAGATATTCTCTCACTTTTCATTCATTTTTGTTACTGGAAAAGTAGTAATTAAATAGTAATACACAGCGAAACGAAATGGACCAGTTTGGTTCCTCAACTAATTTTCTCTACATCTGTCCTACATATTACCTCCATATATATCCTATATCTTATCGCCTCATATATCCTATGTATTACCTGCATTTATGTCATATATCTTACTTCCATATATGTTCTATATCTTATCTGCCTGAGCTTTATATCCCACAACACCATCTAACTTTGACAACTGTTGACATTGTTCTTTACTGGTCCTGAAGATGGAAACCAGTGCCTCTAGCCAACACTTTGATGCAGGGGTATTACTGAATCCACAGAAGCTGAATCTTTTTGTTCAGAAATAAACTTGAAGAATAATAGAGAAGCTATTCATTTACTTTTTAAAACTCCTTTTATCTCACTCCAAAGTAAAGAATTGAAAACATGGACATAGATATTCAAGAGCACATTTCACCAAGAAAATGAAAAGTAGATGATACGTAGATGAGCTGAATAAGATATGTACATGCATACATACATACGCACATACATATATAAACATACACATACACGTGTGTATATATATGTATATATATATATATATATATATATATATATATATAGAGAGAGAGAGAGAGAGAGAGAGAGAGAGAGAAAGAGAGAGAGAAAAACATAGAATAGAGGTAGAGGGAAAGATAGAGACATATATATATTAGATTAAAATAGAGAGGTATATATTATATATGCATATGCACATTCACATACACATGTATATATATATATATGTATATATATATATATGCATATATGTGAGTGTGTGTGATAATCAGAAAGATGATATAACCAAGGAAATACCAAGGTAGGTGTTTTCCAAAGAAATAAAGGGAAGAGGGAATGAAAGCAGAATAGAGAAGTGAGGAGAAGAAAAATGCAGGGAGTCACAGGAAGGGGAAGAGAATAGTGAAGAAGAGAAGGGAGAAAGAAGGAAACAGGACAGAAGGGAAGGTAAGATGAGAAAGAGAAGAGAAGGAAATGGAAAGAAAGTAGAGTGAAGAAAGGGGAGGGCAGGGGGAGGGAGGAGAGAGAACAGAAGGAAAGGGGAGGGGAGGTGTGGAGAGTGGTAGAGCTGGAGAGGCATTCGTCATGACAAGATGGCGCCTACTTCCGCTGTCGACTCCTGGTAAAGAACTGTTTGCGCATGTGCGTAGAGTGAAAGACGCCAAGTCACAGCCCATCCTGGGGCTTCACGTGGGGTGATGAGCAAACAGCCAATCATGGGTGGACACACCGCGCTGTGGGCGGACATGCCGCGCTGTGGTGTATATAAGCAGTGCCGATTATTGGCTCGGTCCTTTTTTCCTCTGGATGAGGCAATAAACGCTTGCTGCAGAAGGATCCTAATGTCCGTGTGTCTTCTTGCTGGCGAGACAACTGCTCAGGCAACAGGGAGGGAAGGAAAGTGGAAGGGGAAAGAGAGATGAGAACAAAAGAAAATAGAAGAGAAAAGAATGGAAAGGGGAGGGGGAAGAGAAGGAAGGGAAGGAAGAGAACTGAAAGAAATGGAATGGAATTGAATGGATGGGAAGCAAAGCCAAGGGAAGGGAAGGAAAGGGAAGGGAAAGGAAAAGATAGGCAAGTAGAAAAGCAGACATATGAGCTCTTTTGGTGAAATGAAATCATAAGCTTCTGTGTTCAACATAAAAATCTTCAAAGCCATCCATCGAACTGAGTACAGGGTCCCCAGTGAAGGAGTTAGAGAAAGGACCAATGGAGCT
>NW_022196896.1:658765-711167 GCF_008632895.1 Mastomys coucha
TTGTTTTTTGGAGGGGAAACTGGGAATGGAGAAATTTACATGTAAATAAAGAAAATATCCAAAAAAATAATAATAATAAAAAAAAAATCTTCAAAGTGTTAACAATCATGTCAGCTGATACAATTCATTCTGTGGGCCTTCACCCATAGGGCTTTTTTTTTTTAATCTCATATAAACAAACATCAAAATTCTCAGAGCAAGTACCTTTTATCTGTTTTCCAGAAATTTTTGAGTGGTCAGTTTCATCTCAAATACTTTCACTAGAAATGTCCTTGTATCTGTTGAATCACACAATACTTTATCACCCAAGATGCTGCAGAGATGGTTACCTAGATAAAAATGAGAAAATCATGAAAAGGAGCATGCGCTTGAATATGCCTTTTCCTTCTCAAGTCTGTCAGGCTAAACTCTGTATAATAAGTAAATTATATGTGGCAAAGATGGGTGATATATATATATATATACATACATACATATATATATACATATATATATATGAGATATCACTATATATATTTCTCATCATATATATGATGAGAAATGATACATGATATATATAGTGATATTTCATATAGATTGCTCGATCTCCTCACACAGATAGACAGACACGCACATACATACCTCACACACACAAACTCACACACTGTTTTTAATACAATAAAATTGAGTTGTGTCTTAATCAGGGTTTCTATTCTTGCACAAACATTATGACCAAGAAGCAAGTTGTGGAGGAAAGAGTTTACTCAGCTTACACTTCCCACACTGCAGTTGATCACCAAAGGAAGTCAGAACTGGAATTCAAGCAGGTCAGGAAGCAGGAGCTGATGCAGAGGCATGGAGGGATGTTCCTTACTGGTTTGCTTCACCTGACTTGCTCAGCCTGCTCTCTTATAGAACCCAAGACTACAAGCCCAGAGATGGTACCACCCATAAGCCCCCACCCATCACTAATTGAGAAAATGTCCCACAGCTGGATCTCATGGAGACACTTTCCCAAACTGAAGCTCCTTTCTCTGTGATAACTCCAGCTTGTGTCAAGTTGACACAAAACTAGCCAGTACAATTGACCCCTTGTCAACTTGACACACAAACACATCACTATTAAGCCATAACCCTTACTTTCTTATTCATCCCCAAGATCTAAATAACTTTAAAAGTCACACAGTCTTCACATATTAAAAGTTTGTTTGTTTGTTTGTTCCTGGGAGGGGAAACTCGGAAAAGAAAAATCATATGACATGTAAATAAAGAAAATATCTAATACAAAAAAAGTTCAATCCTTTTAAAATGTCCAATATCTTTTAAAATTCAAAGTCTCTTAACTGTGGGTTCCACTAAAATACATTCTTCTTTCAAGAGGGAAAAATATCAAGGCACAGTCACAATCAATAGCAAAAATCAAACTCTAACGGTCCAATGTCTGGAATCCACTCACAATCTCTGGATTCCTCCAAGGGCTTGGGTTACTTCTCCACCTCTGCTCTTTGTACAAGCACCTTGTCTTCTAGGCTTCAGATGCCTGTTCTCCACTGCTGCTGCTGTTCTTGGTGGTCATTCACCAATAGTCTCTCATAGGCTCTCTTCATGGTGCCAAGCCTCAACTCCTTTGCATGACCCCTTCAGTCCTGAGCCATCAATTGCAACTGAGGCTGCACCTTCACCAATGGCCTTCCATGGCCTCTTACTGTACAGAGCCTCAGCTGCTAATTTCTTAACTCCAGAAAACCAGCATCAATAGTCTCAGTAATGCAAAGGTTTCTCTTTAGTAGTTCTCGTATCTTGTTAATTACAGTTGATTCTTCAGCCTCAGCTAACCAAAACCACAGAATCTTCACAATCAAAACAACATGGCTCTGATAAGAGTCTTTAATCTCCCCTCTGAAATTTCACAAGCCAGGAGTCCATCTTCTGCACTTTTCTCAACATGATCTTCCAAGCTCCTACAGAACATCCCACAGAGCTCTTAACAACTAATGACTCTTCTAGCTCAAAGTTCCAAAGTCCTTCCATGGTCCTCTCCAAAACATGGTCAGGTTGTCACAGGAATACCCCAATCTTGGTACCAATTTGTATTAGTCAGGGTTTCTATTCTTGCACAAACATCATGACCAAGAAGAAAGTTATGGAGGAAAGGGTTTACTCAGCTTACACTTCCACATTGCTGTTGATCACCAAAGGAAGTCAGGACTGGAACTCAGGTCAGGAAGCAGAAGCTGATACAAAGGCCATGGAGGGATGTTCCTTACTGGCTTGCTTCCCCTGGCTTACTCAGCCTGTTCTCTTATAGAACCCAAGACTACAAGCCCAGAGATGATGCCACCCACAAAGGGCCCTCCACCCCTTGATCACTAATTGAGAAAATGTCCCACAGCTGGACCTCATGGAGGCACTTCCCAAACTGAAGCTCCTTTCTCTGTGATAACTCCAGCTTGTGTCAAGTTGACACAAAACCAACCAGTACAAGTTGTCATCTTATATGGAGGAAAAAGCTATTCTAAAGAGGGAGAATACATTGAGAATAAAGCAGATGTATTGTCACCAACAAACAAAATGAGCATCAGTAATCACATAGATTTTAGTCTAAATGCATGAGAAGTGTAAATGATGTCCATCACTGATTCCTGTTGCTGCTAATGATCTTTCTGTTTCCTTGATTATTCCTAGATAAGCTCACAAAGCCAGAGAATAAGTTATCTAATTAAATCCAATTCTAAGTCCTAACCCTACAGAAATTCTTTAATTAGCATTGACAGTCAATAGATTAGGGCAGTGAGTTTTAGTGATTTCTTATGTGGTCATAGACATTTTCTTGTAGTCCTACAGTATAAAATATATTCTTCGATGTGGGCTCCACAGGAATTTTGGGTTAAATATCCTGGCATAACAGATTAGGATAAAGGCCTGAGAATAGGTTTATACAATAAGCAAAAGTTTTTTAAGGATAGCAGGGGGACTGTATGAAAGCAGAATTGTCTTCAGGAAACTTTAAAGTCTTGCAGGATAACTTATATTCTTCAAATGTGGACTCCAGGGGTTAAATATCCTGGCATGACAGATTAGAAAAAGCCTCAAATTAGGCAATACAGTATTTTTTTTTAATTTACTTCATTTGTTTTGAATTGTGTTAATTATCAAAATGGGTGTGATTATGAGTTTTGTGGTTAGTTTATTAATCCTCTGGGAGAGGTCAATCTAAAAGGTTTTCTGGTTACTGGCTACAGGACATACTGAACTGGGAGAAAGGCTTTGTCTTTGTGTTGTTAGAAAAGGTGATTAGACTGGACAGTTTTCAGAGTTATATGGATCAGATATGACAAAGAGAGAACCCCTAAAGAACTAGATTTAAGAAAATCAAACAAAAAACATTAAAGATTCTTTATTCCATCCTGTACATGGCACAAATAAGACTTATGATTGGTTATTATTAAAATTGGCTCAAAAAAGAGACTTTCTTTCACATGCTCAAACAAAGAACAGAATGTTCATGCTAACTAGTCTGTACACCCTACCCAGACTAAAAGAAATCCATAGAGCTATCTTGATGATATTTTGTTTTGAGATTTGTATATTACAGAATGTACAGCTTTGATGAGATTCATTGTCAAACATGATGAACTGACCTGCTTAAACTCCTGATGTCATGGGTATTCAGATGGATCCAGTCAGAACACAGATATCAGAGAGTAATAACTATTTGATGTGGCCTTTCTAAGGCCTAACCAACCTCCCCATTTTCTCCACCCTTTCCCCCATTCAAAGATATTTCAAAGCCCATATTTAACAGGAAGAAGTTATGAAGAGTCATTGTGTTGGTTCCCTGGGTTTGGGGGTCTGGATGTGGTTATTCTAGGTTGACTTTCTGGGGGAATTTAGGATTGGTCATAATTTGAACAGGGAGGAAATAGCTAAACCTGATTAGGTAGCCATAATCTCATTTAGTAAAAATCTTTATAACTTTTACAAAGTTAAGATTATAATTTCTTAAATTGGAACAGGATTTAATTTAATACAGAATTAAGGTTTTCATTAATATAAATTTCTTCTTTGATACAAAAATAGAAGTATAAAAAGCTTAGACCCAGTCCTTCTCTTACTGCCATTACAAAGTGATTTTAGATGATTAAACATGAGTTAAGGGCCAGATAACAAAACATGGCTCTGAGTTGTTAGGGTGTTTTCAAGATATTTTAACTAGAAATAGCTGAGGGCAGCAAAAGGACAACAATCCGGATTACTTTACATAGATTGTTTTCAAAAGCATCAGAAACCCACAGAATATGACATTTAATGTTATTTAATTATTGGTTGTTGAGACATATCTGCATCTGACAACACCCCATTCTTGGATTCAAAGAAGACACTGAGCATCTGTTACCTCCAGGTGAGGTTGTACATCACGATAAAGTTGTCACTGGACAGGAATTACCTATTCATCTACAGACAAATACTGTCCAGAAAAAGGACACACTATGCAGAGTAGTCAACTAATAATCTCTGCCAAAACAGGGTAATCAATCCTCCATAATTCTATGTTACAAAGGTCTGTCAGATGATCCTGTAATGCTCCAACATGTTAAGAAACAGGGGGCTATATAGGTAGGCAGCTGTCTCTACAATATTTTTTAGTTCTGGAAGCTATGCTAGGCTTCCTATATTTTCAGGTAAATTTTATGTCGATATCAGAATTCTGGTGGGATTGAAGACTGATTACAGTCTCATAGACAACCCAAACTATTTAACATTGAGAGCATATATATATACATGATGGTTTTCAGAGAATATAAAATTATAAGCCTTTTTGAGTTAGGATAGATGGGAGAGTGCTTTATTTAATTGACAAAAACTATATACAGGGTGTTAGGTTATCTTATACTTTATAAATTACAAAATGGCAATAGTTGTGCTCAATTTATATCTGAGGGAAAAGATAAAAGGAGGAAAATGTAAACTGCTTTCTGTACACAGATGAGGGCAAATGGAAGATAAGGCTACAGTCCATGTTTGGGCAATGAAAATAGAAGAAGGCAGGTTGAGAGCTTTAGAGAGGGGACAGAAAGAGAGGAGAGACAGAGATAAGGAGACAAGATGGAACCTTATAGAAGAATAAACAAACTTGATCCACATAAATTAAAAGAATCACAGGTAGCTATACATTTCATAGAAGGACAATAGAGTAATATAGGGTAGATTTGCCCCATCTAAATGTACAACTTGTGTTTTTATCAATTGAGATTTGAGTTCTTTGTGTGGGCATTTTGGGGGTTGAAAATGTATTATAAATCTGACTGATATATTATAAGCCTCTGGAGTTTTCTTTACATTAGGCTTGAGGTTTAGAGCCAATCTTGGCAGACTAGCCACAGATGACTGGGAATTGTGAGCAGTTCGGGGACAAGTGAATCTTAGGGAATTGGGCAGACTGCAGCTTGGGGATAACCATGGGGGCTGGGAGACTGCCTTTGTTGTTGGTGAGTAGCCAACTTTAGCATAAATTGTTTTTTAATACTTACACTCTACAGAGAGGATGTATATAATCAAACTATACACTATCTTTATGAAAGTCTAGCAAAATATATGTGGAAAAAAATGGAAAACATGATAATCAGAAAGGAAGATATAACCCAAGAAATACCAAGATAAGTGTTTTGCAAAGAAAAATATTTAGGAGATGGGGGAGGAGGGGAATAAAAACAGAATAGCGAAATGAAATGACAAGAAGGAAGGAATAAGGAGTCACAGGGTGGGAGAGAATAGTGAAGAAGAGAGGGGAGTAGAAGGAAAAGAAGGGAAGGGGAGGGGAGAGGAGGGAAGATAACAAGGAAATGGAAGGGAAAGGAAGGGTAGGGAAAAAGAAAAAAGGGAATGGAATGGGAGTGAAGGGAAGGGAAAGGAAAAGATAGGAAAGTAGGAAAGCAGGCATATGAGCTCTTTTGGTGAAATGAAATCATAAGCTTCTGTGTTCAACATAAAAATCTGCAAAGTGTTAACAATCATGTCAGCTGATACAATTCATTCTGTGGGCCTTCACCCATAAGGGCTTTTTTTTTTTTTTTTTTTTTAATCTCATAAAAACAAACATCAACATTCTCAGAGAAAATAGCTTTTATCTGTTTCGCAGAAATTTTTGAGTGGTCAGTTTCATCTCAATACTTTCACTAGAAATGTCCTTGTATCTGTTGAATCACACCATACTTTATCACCCAAGATGCTGCAGAGATGGTTACCCTGATAGGGAGTAAAAATGAGAAAATCATGAAAAGGAGGATGCGCTTGAATATACTTTTTCCTTCTCAAATCTGTCTGGCCAAACTCTGTATATTAATATTAATAAATAAATTATATGTTGCAAAGATGGATTAGTTCTCTCTCTCTCTCTCTCTCTCTCTCTCTCTCTCTCTCTCTCTCTCTCTCTTTCTCTTTCTGTCTCTCTCCCCACACAAAGACAGACAGATAGACACAAACAAACACACACACACAAACACATTCACACACACAAACCAACTTACACACACACTGTTTCAAATACAATAAAATTGAGTTGTCATCTTGTATGGAGACAAAAGCTATTCCAAAGAGGGAGAATACATTGAGATTAAAGCAGATGTATTGTTATCAAAAACAAGATGGACCTCAATAATCACACAGATTCCAGTCTGAATGCTTGAGAGGTGTAAATGATGCCCATCACTGATACCCATTGTTGCTAATGATCCTACTGTTTCCTTGATTATTCCACAGATAATAAAGTTATCTAATTAAATCTAGTTCTAAGTCCTAAACCTACAGAAATTTTCTAACAAGAATTGGCAGTCAACAGATTAGGGCAGTGAGTTTTACTGATTTCTTTTGCTGTCGTAGACATTTTCTTGTCCATCTAGCTCATATGCAAGTGCTATGCTTCTGTACACCCAACACCACAGTAGAGAGTAAAATCTGGAACAATGCTGCCATTGCTAACTGTTAGCTCGAGTGGTGATAGCATAAATGGTATCTGCCTTTCACTAAATGCTTTCTGAGTTCCAGGTTCTTTGCCACCTGCTTCTTATATACCATTTTCTTTAATCCTTGTTATGACTCTGAAGTATATCGCACAAAACATATTTTTATGCATCAAAAAAACAGAGGCTTAGAGATGTTGATTCACTTTCCAAATTTATTCTTCTTAACCTGACATTCTTCCTTACTCATTGTTTTAAAAAGTCCACATTAGCAAATTAACTTCAAAAGACGGCAAGTGTTTTGAAAGCCTTTATAGGTAATGTGTTTGACTGAAGAAATCAGAAAGAAATGTGGGGCTTACCATAACAGACAAGATGTCTGATGTTCTCAAGTGAAAGTGATATTTGTTCCGAGAAGAGAGTGGGAAAAGGATGTAGCCCTGTGGACAGCAATGAAAAGGGTGAATTAGAAGATTCACTGAAGCAAGGAGCTCAGCCTGTCTGGATAGAGAAATCAGGCTTTGGGATTAGAGCTTTGTGGCCTTAGGAATGGACACTAAATGCAATGGTGGGCAAGAGAGCATCACATGTAAGATCTTGTACTAAGAGGTTTAGATTTCATCCTAAATGAACTGAGTTCTTGTGACATGCTTTTCTTTAGACTAGGGTTTACCTAGCCTTGACTGACAGATGAAACCCAATCAGACTTTTCCTAATAGGACTTGAACATAGCACTATTGAACACATTAAGGTACATACTGTCTGTGCTCATTTCCAAGTACAATGAAATCTGAAATATTGTTATGAATATAATATGATCTGGACACCTAAAATACCTACTCTGCAGTTCCTGTCATGAAATTTCCTGAGTATCTAATATGTGGCCCACTAGAGCCTTTGCATTCATTCCCTCTTATCATACTGGTTCCCTAACAACTGCTCCTCCTCACAAGCTAGTTATAGAGAAATTCTGTGATAACCATTCTCCAGAGGTCCACAAAATTTGTGCTTTTGATTTCTGTAGTCCATGTCGTCAATTTTAATTTGAAACTATTCTAATGACAATGCATTTTTATTAAAAATATCCCACATTAAGGCCTCAAATACTTCACACCTCTGATTTTCTTTCTCTCTCTTCAATTCAAGCATACTCTAAGGCTTAGAGCATTGATTCTCAACTTCTTAATGCTCTGGCCTCGTGTTGAGATGACTCTCCAGTTATAAAATTATTTTTGTTTCTACTTCATAACTAATTTTGCTACTGTTCAAAATCATAATGTAAATATCTATGTTTTCCTATGTTTTTACATGATAACTGTGAAAGAATATTTGTACTCCCAAAGGGGTTGTGACCCACAGATTGAGAACCCCTGGCTTAGCAGGTTAGGCAAATATTGAAGTACTTTCTCTGTATATTATCCATTGGTACATTTCATATGTATGAAATGATAAAATATGCAGTATCTTGAAACTGCCTTTTTCTCCCATAGTGCAATATTCTCAAAGATCATCTGTCCAGCTCTACCTGCTCTTTCCTTTCTTTGTTTGTATAGTTAATAACAATGCACTTTTAAGGGCATGCTAGATTTCTCTACTCATTCATGGATTAGCAAGTATTTTTGCTGCTATATTTTCTAAGTTATTATAAATGATGTAGCTATGAGAATGTGTATAAACTTCTGTATAGACATATTTTTATTTCTATTTGTTATATATCTAGAAATGGATATGTAACATTTTAGGAACTATCAGATTGTTTGCCAGCTGTGATAGGATATTTTTTATTCCTTCTGTAATGTAGACAGGTTTATATTTTCAGAGTGCATTGACATACTTTTCTCCATAATTCTCTAGTGGTGTAAAGTACCATTTCACTCACTGTGTTTTAATATGCATCGCCTTAAGGACAGCTCATTTTCTACATCTTTTCTCTATATGGTCAGTCAAATATTTATTGACTATGCTATTTTTGTTTGGACACACACATACTGTATTAGTCCATTTTACCTGGGTTCTTCAATTCTAATATAATGTTACAAGGGAGGTTTTCATGTTAAATATAAATATAGATACAGATATAGATATTCTTTTGGCTTTAGAACTCATTGTAGAATTTTCCCCATTCCAGTACATGTTCTCCATGCTCCCCACCCCAGGAATTCTCTCTGGGAATCAATACATCATTGCCATCTTGACAGGCTGCCTCCTCATTTTCTCTCACTTTCTTGCACTTCTTTAACTTGTATCTTGTGCAAATTTATTGTTTCTCTCTGCAACCCACCTTCTCCCTAAAGACAGGTGAACAGGGAAAGATTACAGTAATTTTTTTATTCTTACAAACTTTATTTTATGGTCTAATCTCCCATTGAATATAAACTGTACACCAGTGCTCTATCTTGAGAATATGGCTTACAGGTAATCCTTCCCTTAGAGAACTTAAGCAGATCTGTCTCTAATGAGTAGTTCTTTCCTGAAGAGATTAGACTCCATGTTTCTGGCCACTCAGCTGCAGCTCTACGACCTCTTGATGGGATCATTAACTCAGACTGAAGCCTGGGTTGCTGTTGCCATGAGGGCATTTCAAGCTGCCCTTTATCCATCATTTGCAAAATCACTCAAATTCACGTTTGTCACATATTGTAGGGTGTTTGTAAATGATGTAGTTATAATAATGGGTACAAGCTTCTGTGTGGACATATTTTCATTTTCATTTTTATTTAGTATATATCTAGAAATGGATATTTAACATTTAGTAACTACCAGGTGGTTCTCTTGTTGTTGTGACAGGACATTTTATATTCCGTACACATACACACACACACACACACACACACACACACACACACACACATACAAACTCACATACAAACACACATATAAAATGCATAAATATGATATTAGATTCTGTCTGTTAGAAATGGCAGGGAAGCTACAACCCTGTTATCTCAACAATATGGCTACCAATACAAGATTAACACACAGAAAACCTCAATAGATATACTACTATGGGAGGTTGTAATATCACTGGGGCTATATGCCTAGACAGGGTATTGCAGTATTTTCTCTGACTAATCACATTAGGGCAGGGACAGGCCTGTGATTGGACAGGAATAGAGAGGTGGAGCTAGAATTGGAGAAGGAAAAAGGTCAGAGAGAGCAGGAGAAGAGCGATTTTTTTTTTTTTAATCATGAAGTCAGAGGTTGATGAAGAGTCAGACCCTGAGTGGTTATACAGCCAAGCAAAGGGTTTTACAAAATAGATTAATTGGGTTAGAATATTGTCTTTATTATTTGGTTCTGAAATTGTTGTATTGGCATTTGTAATTGTGATCTTATTATTATATAAACCTGATTAGATAATTAAGCTTTAGAGTCATTTTTCACCTACTGGGTCTTAGGTACTAGCTAGATGAATAGTTGTGGGGGTGTGTAAAGAGTTGCATGTGAGCAAGATGTTGCAAATAGCTGGGAGAGAATAAGAACCCGCTGGGACATTGTGATGCCAGAGGATACTGGCTCAAGAATGTGGCCCGGAGGGAAAGGGAGTTTGCTGGGTAGATTCATTTTTTTATCAACTCCCACAACACAGGGGACTTCAGACAACCAAGGAATGCTAAGAGCAGAAGAATTAATCTTCACTAGGGATCTGCGTCCGTAACTGGTTATTCATTTCCAACTGGTCATCTCTAAAATCATATGCTTTCAAATTACACTGAACACACTTGGCAGGTTGTATTACATATGGAGAGAAATAATAATAACAATTATAGAAATGGAGGCTATTAATTTGAGAGGGAGCAGGGTAGAAGGTCATGAGATACTTGAAGGGATAAAAAGGAAGATCAAAATGATATAATTGTATTTTAATATTTTAAAACCATAGGTGTCAAATCAATAGATTATTTCACAAATATACTTCTAAAATGGAAATTGAATAATAGACTTTACTTCTTTAGATGACTTTTGTATCTACAAATGAATTCCCTTAGTTATATACGATTAGATTGTGATGGCAAATCCCTTCCTCCTCTCCCATGACAGAGACTGTAGGACAAGTTTCTCCTCTTGACTCTTGTATGTACTTCAAAGAGTTCCTTGAAACTTCTTTTCTTAAAGGACAGCCCAGCCCACATGGTATGGGAGAGTACAGCTATACTCCCAGCCCAAGGAGTACAAAAGGACATACTTCTAAATTTTGAACATAGGATATAAGGAGATCTCACCATTAATCCTAGCTCACAGGTAATAGGAGAGCCCACTTGTAATAGCACTTCTCTAGAGGCTGAGGCAGGTGGTTCTCAAGTGCTAGGACAGACTGGGATATGTTCACAGTACTGTACATCAAAAATATGAAAAAAGGAAACAATAACATTTGTTCTTAGCAATGGCAGTTGGTTATTTGTGATTTCAGTACTAGGCAGAACTACAAAGTGAGACAGAGAGATGCCTCCACAGACACTTGTCACTCTGGTACTGAACTCCAGGCATCATCCCCACTGACAGAAGTCTCATGCAGTTGAAATACAAGTTAACATCTCACAGAAGTTCAACTTAGAGAGCCAGGGTATGTAATCTTCATGGGTAGAAAAATCAATGTCCATGAGTCAAGATGATAAAGGTGAGATTTTGTAGTTGTTTTTAATAGCATGCTCTTGGATTTAGAACATTTAGGAAGGAAAGCATTGTCCTTTTCATAGAATTATACCTCAGTTGACATCTTAGATTAATTTTCAATTGCAAACTTAGCCCTTAACTGTTTTCTTCTTTTTAATCACAATTTTTGATAGGTAATAATTAGAAAAAATATTCACAGTAGAGTGTAAGGTAGAAAATTGGAGAGTAACTTTTAAAATTTTTTATTAGAAAAAAGGACTTTGGGGTTTTCTCTTTGTTTGTTTTTCATATAGTGAATCAACCTTGCCTGCTACTCCACTACTCTACCACCACACTGGATCCACCCAGAATCCCTGAAGAAAAATCTCTGGTTATAGGTTGTTGCCTTTTCCTCAATCCTTTTTGTTTCCTGTCAAGGTCAGGCTGGATGACAGAGCTCATTCTTTCTCAGCACTTCATCACAGTGATGCCTGAACAAAAGGACAGGAATTCATGTCAGAGCTGTAGGATTTCTTAGTTACCAACCAGCCTCATCCTGCCACAAAGTTTCTAGTATCTCTTAAATTCACCTGATGAAAAACAATAAAACTCTCATAATTCCATTACCATATAAAAAGATGCAATGAAGAGCAGCAAAAAAATCAAAATGTTATCAAGGAAGAGGAAGACTGTCTGAAGATTAGGTAGAAGGCTTGAGAACGACGAAGCACATGAACATACTACCACATAGTGAGACCATCAGGAAGAAGCTGCACAGTCAGAACAGTAAATAACGTGTTCTGGATAGAAGTTGGAAAATACTTTCTTTGGATGTTTCAGGCTACAGTAGGTAACTCATCTCAGCAGGTGCAGCTCAGGAGGAGTCTCAAGGTGGTAGATGCTCACCAGTGACATGCTGCCTGTAGTTCTTCCTGTCTGCCAATGGCCATGTTTCTCAGTGTGTTTTGCTGAGAACAAGCAACTATGAAACTCAGAAAACTTCTTTCAGAAAGTGTAAGAAAATCTGCCATTTGAATAGGTTTCAAAGATACTAATAGAGTTTCTATTTGATCTGTTAGTTCAACTATACAAAATAGGCATTGACATTTTCTCAAGCACTGCATGTTAGCGATCGTCTAAACTACATCTGGAATGAACTACAATACAGAAATAGAGGCACACTTGTGAGATATTGTTTGCTTTGTTTATAATGCTTAGTACACTTCTAGTCTGTACTTTCAAGGTGTGAAGATGAAGACATACATTTAATTCAAATCTTGAGGTAGGCAGATTCAACTTCAGTCTGAGCTATACTTTCTGTTGGGAGCCTACATAAGAACATGGAGGCTGGAATCTGGAAGCTTTGTTCTTTGCCTGTGGGTCCTCACACTGCTAGCTTCAGTAGCATTAGAGCCTACATGATTCTAGTGTCTACTGAAGACTAACTAAGACTTCCAGGATCAGGGTCTGAAAAACTTCTAGATTCTTGGTCCTTGTGTTCATTGCTAGATTAGTTGGACCATAGCCTGTCAGTCATGCTAAAATGTTGTGTGTGTGTGTGTGTGTGTGTGTGTGTGTGTGTGTGTATGTGCATATTGTGTAATGAATCTCAAGAGATTTGTTATATAAGTTCTGCAACTCTAGAGAAACATGATTATATGAAGTTCAATATTTCATTTCTGACAAGATCTTAATTTTTAATGCATAGACCTATTCATAGAAATATTTATGGGTTTCATATATTGATCATGCATAGAAGTCCCAATAAAATCTTTCCAGAGTTTATATTCAGTTCATGAAGAATAATGAAAATAACATTAGCTGTATGTTTGAGCCCATGCAGAGTGGCAGGCACTCTAAGAAGCTTAGAAAAAAAACAGTTTTATAAAGTTGGTATTAAAACAGTTTATAAACTGAAAAACTAAAATGCAGTTTAATGTTTTAAACATTTGAAAATATGGAATTTTTCTCAGACATTTTCTACTCATTATTTGTTATCTTCTTAAATATACATCATCTAAACTTATATTTGTTACTATGGAAAGTTCAATATATTAGATAATTCCTATATTTTATTAATACAATTTTTAATTCTATAAAACTTACATAAAATTTCAAAGAAAAGTATTCATTGCAAAGCTTTTAAGTTTAAATGAAAGCTCCTTTAAAAATATATCTAAATCAAATAACTTATTAACCTCCCTCCATAGCTGTACTCCTTCTGTAAATATTCCAAAAGACACATCACAGAATCTTACTTTATCTGTCATAGAAGATAATTTGAGTTTCTTTGAGGTACAATTCAATCAATAAAGTTTTTTTTTTCATTGAAAAGAGATTCTTTTCCTATGTAATATATTTTGATTATTGTTTTCCTTCCCTTTATTCTTCCAAGTTTCTTGCATTTCCACCTGGTCTCCCAGTCAGATTTACTTCTTTCCTATCTCTCAGGGGAAAAAAATGTTTCTAATAGATAATAAGATAAAACAAAAATTACATAAGAGTTGAACTTGAGAAACAAAGAGAAGAAAAAGATCCTGAGAAGGCTCAAAAAATTCACTTGTATACTCACTCAGGAATCCCATAAAAACCCTACAAATCAATACTATGTTTTTACATTTCTTTTTTTTATTGAAAGAGATTTTCTTACATAATATATTGTGTTTATAGTTTCCCATTCCTGTACTCTTCCTAGTTTCTCACCACATCCCCTCCTATCCAGATCCACTCCCTTATTATTTCTCATTTAAAAAGAAAAGGAAAAAAAAAACAAGATATTTTAAAAAGTAAAAAGAGATAATAATAAAATATAATAAAATAAAATATAATAAGATGAAACCAAAATTTTCACATCAGAGTTGGATAAGACAAGCAAGAAAAGGAAAAGATCCAAAGAGAAGTCCCAAGAACTAGGGGCCCACTTGTTCACCACTCAGAAATCCCATCCAATACTAAATTAAAAGCCACTATATAATCAGGGGATCAGGTGTAGAATCTTGCAGGCTCTTTGCAAACTGCCTCACTAATTGTGAGTTTGTCTGTGCTTTGCTCATGTGATTTAGGTTTTATATTTTTGGTGTCTTTCATCTCCTCTGGCTCTTACACTTTTGGCCACTTCTTCTGAAAGATTCTCTGAGCCCTGAGTGGGAAAGTTTTGACAGAGACAATCCATTTATGGCTGAGTGTTCCAAGACTGTCACTCTCTGAATAATGTTCTGGCCATGGGCCTCTACATTTGTTGTCATCTACCACAGGAAGAAGCTTTTCTGATGATAGCTAAGAAAGGCACTGATCTATGAGATCATGAGGTATCATATTTTTTAAAAATTAATAATTAGTTTTACCCTAGATCTGTGATGTACTTACTCTCTAGATCTTAATCACCCAGTGAGTATCATCTTTAGATTTTATCTCATGGAGTAGGTCATAAGTCAAATCAGATATTGGTTGGTTACTTACAAAATCTTTGTGTCACCATTGCTCTAGAATATCTGCAGGCTGGACACCATTGTCAATACAAAAGATCTCTCTTTCTCTCTCTCTCTCTCTCTCTCTCTCTCTCTCTCTCTCTCTCTCTCTCTCTCTCTCTCTCTCTCTTTCTCTCTCTCTCTCTTTCTTTGTGTGTGTGTGTGTCTTCTCTGTCTCTGTCTTTCTCTCTCTGACATTCAGAATTTCTTTCTACACCAAAACCATAAGAATGTAGACTTCTCCATATTTAATGAGTTGTGATGTTTTTTGCTCCAGCAATGGTACCTTGTTATCACTTTATGGAGAGCAAGCTGACACCATCCAATGTTGTTTGGAGGTTCCCAGAGGATTACTTTTGCCAACAATTCAATTAGATAAAACTGAATTACAGGACTGGAAGCTTCATTTGGTAATGAGATGTTCAGTTAAAGCTCTGTCTCCCCATTATTTGGTGGATTCATTATAACAATTTCATATATGCATATACTTTAGGAAACTTCTAATATACTGGGTTTCCATACTCCTCATCAAATGTCCCTAAGTTTTGGCTATTTCTCCCCCAGTATTTCCTCCATTATTCCCCTTTGCATCCCCACATGATCCTTCTCTTCAACTTCCCCAATCCAAAATCCATAGCTCTCAATTCTATTTTCTTTTCCTAAAGAGATTTATCTGCTCCTCACACCCCTGCCTCTCTTACTCTGTGCCTAACCTCTGTGGTTTTATAGACTATACCTTAATTCCTTTTGTTTATGTTAGCTGAGAAGTTCTGATTGCTAGCAGAAAATATTTGTAGATTTAAAATCCCAGATCCTGAAAACCTAACTTCAAATTTGTTCACTAAATGAATGTCATCATCTTTCACCTATCTATAGAATTTGTGGCCATAGGAGACAGCATGATGGCTTACCAGATAGCAGAGCGATCTACTAAGAGTGAAAGTAGCATGAGCCCAAGGACACAGTGCTGTCCATGTTCCCAGCACACAGTCCCTGGTCACATCACACAAACACTTGAATATGGATCCTTTATATAGATTTTAAAACCTGGAGAAAAACTTTAAATAGCAAAAACCTACATGGATATTTACATTATTTAATATAACAAAGAGAGTTAAATCTTTTTTTTTTATTTCATGGGTTATTTTATTTATGTACATTTCAAATGTTATCCCCCTTCCCAGTTTCCCTTCCACAAACCCCCTACCCTATCCTCCAACCGCTTGCTTCCAAGAAGGTGTTCCCCGACCACCCACTCCCACCTCACTGCCCTAGCATTCTGCTACCCTGGGGCATTGAGCCTTCACCAGACCAAAGGCCTCTCCTCCAATTGATGCCAGATAAGACCATCTTCTGCTATATATGCAGCTGGAGCCATAGGCCTCTCCATGTGTAAAGAGTAAAATCTTTACCACATAAACTATTGTTACCTCAACAAAGATACTCATTATAAACCTGGAAAATGTATAAGAATAATATAGAGAATACAGATGTATCTAAGAGGAAATTGAGAAAATGTCATAGTTTAAAAGGTGATGGTACCCCCCCCAGAGGAAATGTAATTTTGTTTCTGAATTATATTCTCCTTCTATCCCTTTGTGAAGAAACATGAAGAATTTGTGATGACAGCCCAGATGTGCAAGAAATGGACACTTACTTTTCATTATCTGAAAAAATACAATCCGATTTAAAACTCCTGCTGCTTGTGTGGGCACCTAACCTCTCAGTTCCTTCTAAACCATCTTGATATTCACATTTAAGTCGCATATTCTAATACAGAATGTCTCTTCTGAAAAGCCATTACTATAAATATATTAATATTTTATAATACAGTTGAAGTATATATTCATCACTCAGTACAACAAGACACTGTAAAGTGGACTGAAATGTGGTAATGTATTGTCTCTTCCTTTTTGCTCTCTCTTCTCTGAACTGTCTTTTAAGTATACCTTGCCTCCATGCCTGAAATGTAATCCATGCAAGTGGCTGGGCTTGGCTCCCTTGGTCTTGTTAACTGATGGGTCCTCATGCCTTCACTGTAGAGTGTGGATGGATTCCCTGACTCCTGAATACAAAGGGTTTTTCATTATTCAACAATGTATTTGAGATAGATATTTCATGTGCAATATATTCCTGGAGCAACTATAGCTGCCTAAGACTGATAAAATGATCAGAATATCTGTTTGCCCTGACGTAAAATCAAAGTTGATTTACTCAAAGTTTGGAGCTCTCTAGGCTGCCCGGACCTTCACACACAGGCAGTAAAATAAAACTACATGTGCTTCACACACATGTAGTTTTATTTTATATTAGGGCATTGGTCATTCCACATAAAGATTATTAAAAAAAATTGCAAACAAATGAAAGGATGTACGGGTTCACATACCTCCTTCTCGACATTTCCGTTTTCCATATACATTCCCTACATTTAGCTGTGCTTGTCACCTTATAGGCAGATGTATGAGAATGGTGAATTTAATCTCATATTCTTGGAGGGTTTAGTGCACAGTCATTTGGCCTTTCTGCTTTGAGGACTGTGTCACACAAAACCTCACAGCAGCAGAGAACTGAAGAGGAACCTGTTCACATCTCAGAAGCCAAAACACCAAAGAAGAGCTGAAAGATGAACGGGAATCCAAGGACCTCTTTGAGGCAGCCAATGGTAACCTACAGGGAAATGTAATAAAGCTGCTTGTCACTAGTCCATCAACCACTATCAGCATGTTCATTTCCTTATGTTTATTTCCTACCCTTGGCAAGATTTCACAATTTCTACCTTGCATTAGTGTTCAGCAATTCTGCCTTTTTGTCCAGTTTGTCCTTCAGTAAATCCAATGCAAAATTGAGAAGACTTTATTTTAAACTTTTCTTTTCTCAAATGATGTCATTTTACTTGCCCCCTTCTTTTTAGTTTTATCATAGTTCAAATGGCAATTATAATGTTTATTATATCCTGCTCTAGTAACTGATTATCTCAACGTGACTTTCTAGAAAAACTGTTTGACTACTTTATCATATATTTATATTCAATTTTCCATCTTCTATTACTCTATAGTTTTCAAAAGTTTGGAAACATAATGTTCATGGCATTTTATGTTTTGTTTTATTTCAAGACAACTCGGGTCTCCTGCTCGTGCCACCCTCTTTCAGGCTCTTCATTCAGTGGCTGCCTTCCCTCACACGGAACTGGAATTTGAACCAAAAATATCTGCTAAGGCTGAAATTATCTCACACTGGCCCAACGTATAACTCCTCCCCTTTACATCATGTTACTGAACTCAGAGGATATTTGGGGATTAAAGGTTCCTATAACCTTGGCTCATGTTTAGGTCACCAAACTTAGTTCTTAAATCCTAAGTATCGTTCCCTTGCCTCTTTTCCTTCACCCTCTAGCCTCCCCACTGCTTTCTGAGCAAAGGGCAGAAGTCAAGGCACCCTTGGAATTGCCAAGTCCCTGTGATGTGCATGGCATGTACATCCTGCTCACCTGCTCAGCCTGTTTCCTCAGTCAGAATCTCACAGCTGCGTAGTGGATACTGCCTTATCCCTCTCAGGTCTCTGGAGATATGGCAGTCCGTTACTGCCTGTGCTTACAGCCAGGAACAGTTCTGCATCTCTCAGATTTTATTGTGATTCCTTGAAGCTCCTATTATATATTAACAAGGGGAAAAAGGAGAAAAAATCATTTTATTGCAGTTTAATTTTACTTTACAAAGGAGATAATGGTGTTTTGAGCACTGTAATGACTTAACCTACAGCAGAAATTCTTGCTCCACATCCTTCCAAAAGTTATTTTAAGTGTTCCTGCCTCTGTAATCATAATTCTGTCAACTATCACTTCCTCATTGATTTTACCACTGAAGGGTACTGACATATGAAGTGCCTGTAAGTAAACTAACATAGAATCCAATGAACTGATTTAGTGACTGAATTTTAATAACTGAATAAGAACTACTCTTATTTAGTTACAGTATTATGTAACCTTCTTTGCACTTTGGAATGTTTAATATCCCTCTGTGTGTTTCAGTAAATAAGACCCTGGAGTTGTGATCCACACTCTTCATGAATCTCAACAATATGAAGTTTATCAATTTAATCAAAACTCAAAGATTGCTTCATAGATTAATACTTTTTGGAATGCAGTACCCAAGAGAAAATTTTGTTTGTGAACCATCAGTGTTTAGGACAAAGACATTGATCTAAGAAAACTATCTGATGGCTGAATTGTTCATCATGATAAAGGAATAATTCAGACCTCTTGCCTATCATAGCCAGTTACTAAGTCCACAGGATTGCTTTTGATCACTCCGTAGCTTCCATATGTCTATACATTTACTCTATATATAGGATTGCTAACCAAATGTAATTGCTGGCATGTATGCTTAAATGCTACTTCTGTTTTTCTTAATGAGAGTAAAAGCATGTCCATATGTATTCCCAGATGTATATAGCAAAAAACACAAAGAGAAAGACGAGCAGCATCTAGACAGTTTCAAGCTCACATTGTATGTTGACCAAACTCAGTTTCCAAAACTCACCCATATCTTTAAGCCAATGAAGAGATTCTAAAACTATAGATATTCTGTGGATATTTACACACCACAGACTTTTCTTTCTGACTTTTATATTCTCTGTTCTGATCAGGGAAGAAAGTATTAAACTATGGAAACAAGGATAATTCCATATGGAAACAGTGATGCTGACTCATTTCGGGTGTCCTATCTGCAGCTACTATAATAATAAAGAGGCACATCTCTATGATGAGATATGATGAGGGCATTTCAAAACAGAAGTAAGGAAAGGAAAAGACAGATCTTGAGTGAAGATAGCATCATCCTTTGGGCAGAGATCCTGGACTGAATAAAGAGGAAAAAGAGAAAACTTTTTAGTTCCCAGCATTCCTTCTTCTCTTGTTTCTACCAACACTAGTGTCCACTTCTCTGTCCAAGGTTTCTTGCCTTTGTGGATCAGATCAAGATGCTAATAGAAACGTTTCCTTTTAAATTGTTACTGTCAGGACTTTATTCTTAATGATGTTAAAAATCACCAATGGCCAATGACTGTGATACCTCAACATGTGCCAATCCCTTCAAGATCACAGCAGTCTTTTTCATGAGTGAAGTGACCATTAAAGGTGAATGCTTTAGAATAGATCCTTATCATATATCTGCCTGTGTCCCTGTACTTCTCACATAGACACCAACCATGGTTCCACTCTGAAAACTCATTAATGTAAACTGACGACCATGTTATTTGATCCTCAGACTGTCTCTTTTCTACCATCATTTCCATTCAGATAGTTGGCTTCTTGAGTCCTCCCAAAGTGTTCAACCAATATTTGATGAGCAGGGGAAACAAAAAGAAAAAAAAAAGAAAAAAAAAAGAAAAGAGACTCTGAGACCCAGGATCAAGGTCATTATTGACATGTCAATAATAACAATATTAGATTTTTGATAGTTCTTCAAAGAGCTGTGCTCTAAAATCTATTAATTGCTAGCACCCCCTTCTAATTTTACTTCAGAAAAGAGTCCTACTCAATTACAATGAAAATCATACCAAACACATAAAAATCAACCTTCAAATACTCTTCAAACAAGAATTACTTATGAATGAGAAACTGGGATCAAAAGAGTATACTTATAGCAATAAAATTGTTTATCTTGGTACTTAAATTTTAGGTACAATAATTCATTATCTAAACAATTTACAAAGATGTTCAAGCTTGGGCTGGTGAGATGGTTCAGCAGATAAGAGCACTGACTGCTCTTCTGAAGGTCCTGAATTCAAATCCCAGCAACCACATGGTGGCTCACAACCACTGGTAATGAGATCTGTCGCCCTCTTCTGGTGTGTCTGAAGACAGCTACAGTGTACTTATATATAATAATAAATAAATCTTAAAAAAAAAAAAGACATTCAAGCATTTTGTTTCATGGAAGTACTCTACACACTACCAAGAAATAAATGTGAGCACCAAACCAACCACAACCATTTGATCTACAAGGGAATCTTGGCTGCAAAATATTCTAGAGCATAAGATATTGTAGGTATCACAAAACTTGTGGGAGTAACCAATTAGTATCTTACTTATCTTAAGTCCACCTAATGAGATGGGCTCCATCCATACCTGAAACTGCTTGGGTGACTGAGAACTAGAGACCAGATTGGTCAGTGACCTAGGATAAAACCAAATATTACAACAACAACCAAATCCAGTGATAAAATGACTCCTAGTAAAATTCTGCTATAATCATAGATCAGTGCCTTGATCACCCATCTTCATATAAACTTCTTCTTGTATAGATGGAAATAAATATAGGGACCCACAGCTGAACAATATTCAGAGAGTGAGAGATATTAGAGCACTTAACCTAATTTGAATATCTCCATTAAATCCTGGGATCACTTCAGGAATGAAGGGACCCAGAAGAGGAGGAAGACATAGAGACCAAAAGCCAGATATTATGCAGAAAGACAGTAAAAATTAGAGATCTCCATCGGTTCCCTCCCCTCAAAGAGGAACCTCACAAATATAAGAAAGAAAATTTGCTTTCAATAAAAGAGAAAATAGATGGATATATAGATAGATAAAACATTCACTGTAATGAGGCATTGAGGATACTCACATGATAATATGATTATCACTGACCTGTGAGTTAATGGGTCACACTAAATGCTTTGTGTCAGGACATACTTCATACATATTTCTAATATTCAAATATGATTTTACTATATTATACCTCTTTCCTACTTTCTCCTGTCTTTAATGACATTAAAAGCTGCAGAAAAGGTACAATATTCTTGCCTTATCTGACTGTCAGTGAGCTCTGTAGTTCAAAATTGGAAGCCTAGTTACAAGATTTGATAGACAACCTGTCTACAAAAATCTCCCTAAAGAGAACTTAGTATTGCTGTGTTAGAAAAGTAAGCACAAATTGAGTCTACATTTCTTTCATCTAACTTCCCTAGGGACATCCCCATGGCAGGACTCTAGTACTCCATGACCTGATACTTTTGGCATTTAAGACCTGGAATTGTCTAATCGTAAATGTTTGTGATTACATCCATAAATTATCCATTTTTGTTCAGTTATTTACCTTGAAGTCACTTATTGTTCTAAATGCTCAGGGTGAAGGGGTAAAGAACATAAAGGGAGTGACAACTAAAAGTAGGCAGAGAAAATGCTTTTTCAGAAACCCAGAAATAGCCTGACACAAGAGTATTTTTACATTGCAGATCCAGTTCTTCTGTGGTTACTAGCTAACAAGTTAACAAGAGCTTTGAATACATGGTTTTCTGCCTAGCCTTCTCTTCATTGAACAGCTCACCCTCTGAAAAATGCTTCTGATTTATAGGCCATGAATGTAGTTCAAAACTTCATATGTAACTTATAGATTATAATTCAGTAAGATCATTAATTTTTCAGACATATTTTGAGCCCCATTACAGGTCACTCATAGGTTGGCACTCAGTGCTTTCTTCACTCTTGTTATTTGGTTAGGAAAAATAGGGCAAGGGGGAAAATAAAGTTACTGAGTTCACTGGGTGTCAAAAACCTAACTGAATTTTCACACAGTGAATTTCTTGAGCCCCTCAATCCGGATTGTCACACAGACAATGACACAGAAGTGGGATTTAACACACCTGCATATGACTTAGTCTACTAGCAGAGACATGTAGCCAATTGTCTTTGACTTACACCTCAGTATTCTTAACCCTGACACACCACTGATAGGGGTAGAGTAGCTTAGCAATTAATGTCCAAAGATGGAATGAATGACTTTGTCAAGACACCATTCAAAGAATGACAGTCTCTTAGAAAATGTGCTCTTCCCAGGTCTTTGCAGTTACATCAGTGGCTGCCTCTGGAAAAGAAAAAAAAAAAAAAAAAAAAAACTGTCTGAAGCACCTTGGTTGCATGAAAATCTCACAGTATGAAATTATATGCAAATGGGTGTCTTTTGCAGTATAATACATTCCACAAATTATTTTGACTGGGCTTTCACACATTGGTAAATATTTCCAGGTTTGAAAAGCTTTTACTCCATTACTAATGGCACATTTTCATCACCCAGCACATTCTGGGTGATGAAATCTACCCTTGCCAATCAATCTTGGAATAGTTGTCAAACATCTCTTCTCTATATATAACAGCAAAGATAGTTCTAAAGCTGTTAATATATGTGCTAGGTTACCATTACCTTAGGCATGGAAATATGTACTTTCTCTTCATACATACTAAAGACTGAAATGTTTGATATATACTTAAATTTTGATATAACTTTGTAATTTTAATTTTCTGTGCCTATTCAAGGCATATAAGCTTTCTACTGAAGCACATGTTAAAAAATTATTTCTATAATTTCTCCTTATTTCAGAGTCTGTGCTCCTTCTGGGTTTGTTCATCTGTTACCTTAGTCTTACTCTGCATACCTGAGCAGAATATCCCAGAGTTCTATGTGGTATCCATGCCTACCACAACATCATGAGCCTAGATGTTAAAGACAAATTTGGACAACTGTGTATGTCTATATTAAGAATACAAATACTTAAGAATATGCATGTTACAAAAGATGTTGCCCTTAATTAAAATCTTGTATGTATATGCCATATATAACACATAAAATACAAATGAATCTTGTCCTATGGCATTTTAATGGAACCGGGGAAAATGTCTGTCACTTAGTGACATTATTTTCATCTTATTATCATAGTGCAATTTTTCAGTTATTTCTGGAGAGTAACACACCTATTGTGTTGTCTTTTGTATATAAGTAAAAAAAAATACAATCATAATAGAGCTTAATGGTTTAGAACAAAAGTAGAAAACTGGTTTTGGTTTGCATATAAAGTAAGAAGCTATTAAGGTCACATGTTGAAGTTTTTGTCCCATCTTGTCTCTGCATGGGAGCAGTTAAACCTTTATTAGCAGAGCCTAGTATGAAGTCTTCACTCAGTGTGGAAATATCCTCAAAGGAGAATGTGGGGGTTGGAAAAGTGATTTGGTGGTACAGTACCTATGTCTACTTTGTGCATAGCTCTGGGTTTCATCACCCAAATCACTAGTGAATGAATGAATAAATGAATGAACGTATGAACAGACAAGATGTAGAGGGCTTGAATTATCCCTTTGTACAAGAGTGATTATTTATTTGGTTTCTACTCTTAGTCCTGAACATTATACCTGTGTCACCACAGGACCCAGTGGAAAAGATTTACTGAACAGCAGACAGAATCCTCAATCTGTGAGCCAAAATAAAACCATTTTTCATGTTAAAGTTGACCATCTCAAGTATTCAGTTAGTGTGAAGGAAAGCTGAATAACAAAGTATACTACATTCTTGTCATTATTTTAAACTAGAGTTCTTTTATGCACCTAGAAAATAGTCATTTGTCATAAAACAATTTGACGTGTTATGCCAGCAGCAACCTCATGCCATCTTATGCTTATTGCATCATTAGATTGCACAATGTTCATTTGATTTATCATCAAATTTAATGTTTATTTTGTACATCTTGGTCATAGGAGCAATAGTGTGTGTGTGTGTGTGTGTGTGTGTAGTACACATACACAATAATATATTTGTACCCTACTGATATTCTTTAGCCTATTCATATAGATGTATTTTCATCACAAGCATGGCTGTGATAGTTTCAGAACTTTTCTTCCTTTGATAATGCCATTTTTCAAGCTTACTCTTGATTCAGAATAGATCACAAATCCTATTTTAGACTGCACTTCTTAACCACATTCCCTGGAACATAAGACAGCTCAACCTATTACTGATCTCAGCATGATATAAGATTTATTACAAGCCTTTCCTAATTTGGAACTCATAAAAAAATTCTTCCAGCCAGTATTAAAAGCTTTTCAAATCTTTGACCTCTTTTGAAAATTTACAAACATTCACAAGTTTATTTTTTCTTCCATCGAAAGTTGTAATTCTATTTTAGGCATACACGATATTCAGCATACTCTGTTCCCTTTCATTTCCGCTGAAGCTCTTATATCATGTATCATATATATGATAAGAGATCTCAGCAGTACCCATTGAACAGTAGTTCCAAATCTACAGGTTGTGTTTAAGGAGACACACTTCATAGTCCAGCTCATAATCCTACATGCTCTTGTTCATCAGTATGATATGTTCCACCATAAAACACGTATGATTTCATATTAAGTGTGTACTCTGTAGAGGAAGTTTAAACATAATATGGGAATAAAATTTGAGTACCTAAGAGGAAAAGAAGTGAGAAAACAGAAGTTTCTGAACTTAAAAAGGAGAGTGATTTAACACAAAACATCATGACCCAAGGGTCTCCATAGATAACCATAAAGAAAATTTAGCATCTACCCTAACCAGTCTCTATCTCTTTACCACTGTCATTTTAGGCATCTTCTTAAAATCACTTCATTTCCAAAGTTCTTGTCTAGCTGCCTCAAATAAAAAAAAAAATTCCTAGGAAGGGGAGAGTAGCAAGCCTGTTTAGATGCAACCTTGTGCTAATGTTTCTAGCTCCACTATTCTGTACAAGCCTAATCAAGTCTTCTGAGCCCTTACCCTTTATCCAGTCCTAGGCAGATTCATTTTCTCCAGAGTGGTTTCTTACCACCTTACTAATTTTTTAAGTTACTCATAGATAAGTATCAAAGATTGAACATGACAGTCTCTTCTTATTCTCTGATTCCTCCATTTATTGGGTTTGTATAGAATTTGGCCACTCTCTATACCTTTTGTAGAAAGGATCTACACCCCCAAGAATCTGCCCCACTCAACTTACAAGATACTTCTACCTGTCCCTCACATTTGATTTGCTCTTGTTTTCTTTACTCAACATCTGGTTTTCTATGTATTTGATACAAGCCTGTGAACTGGAACAGTTTTACATTGCTGCAGCTCTGTTGGAGCTCCTGTTGGAGGTCTTGCTCATGGTGATGAGATGTTTTCTTTCTGTAGTTCCTAGAAACTCTAACAGCCCACTGGTCACCAACCCACTTTGTATACACTCTCTTCTTTCAGAGGCACTCTCAAACTATAAGGAGTAGAATTCTACATAGATCATCACCCAATTTTATTATCTTAAGTACTTTGTATTACATCAGTCATTTAAAGGAGTCACACATGAGAGAGAGAGAGAGAGAGAGAGAGAGAGAGAGAGAGAGAGAATTGGAAGGCCATGAATTTGAAGAGAGCAAGGGTTGTCTGGTAATATTTGTTGAAAGGAAAAAGAAAGGGGAAAGGTTATAATTATATTATAAATTCAAATATATAAATGAGATGCCAAGTAATCAGACTGGTTGTTCTTATGCTATCTTGGTAATAATTTATATACTTTGACTCAGGGTCTACAAACCCACAGTCCTGTCTACACTAATTGGCCTTCAAGGATATACTATTTAACAATCACAATTATTTCTATTTCCATATATATTATGTTATACTTGG
Source organism: Mastomys coucha (assembly GCF_008632895.1). Lineage (NCBI taxonomy): Eukaryota > Metazoa > Chordata > Mammalia > Rodentia > Muridae > Mastomys > Mastomys coucha. Next base: position 685,211 of record NW_022196896.1, read on the forward strand.
CATTTCTGTTACTGTGATAAACACTATAACCAAAATCAACTTGAGGAGACAATGATAGATTTCATCTTACATATCCAGGTAACAATTCTTTCCTAAAAGAATACATGGTAGGGTTTCAAGGCAGGAGGTTGAAGACAGAAACTGAAGCTTAGATCATGGAGGACACTGCTTGTTGACTTGCTTCCTCTAGCTGGCTCAGCTAGCTTTCTTACAGGCTCATCTATCTAGAAATTGCACTGCCCTCAATGTGGTGGACCCTCCTGAGTCAATCATCAATTAAGCATATTCCCAGCTTACATGCTCGTAGGCCTAGAGGTAATTTCTCAGTTGATGCTATTTCTTTTCAGGTGACTCTATTTTCTCTCAAGTTGAGAAGAACTAACCAGAACACATTTATTTCTGTTTCATAATCTGGAATAACTGCTAGGCAATCCAGGAGGAAACAGTGGTCATCACTTTATACAAAATGAGTTGGAGAAAAAAGCAAGTCTGCTTTCCTTTAACATATTTTGTTTGTCTCTTGACAAGTTCTGCATCATGTTTTGCCATGCCTAGGGTACAGATGTTAAAGACACAATCTTCACAATGTCAGAAGTCTAAATAACTTACAAGAATCATCTCAGTAGACCTAACTACCTGTATTCTAGACTATTAACCTTCTGATACAGGAGTGAAAATTTTAAATCTGTTTTCCCCTTTAGTGAAATTTCTGTACATTAACTAGGTGTACTCTATGAATACTTGGGTCTAGAGAGTATTTTACCTACACCACTCAATTTCTGAGGTCAACTGTTATGGGCTTTTGTAAGTTTTCATCCCTCTGTTTTCAATGCTTTTCCTACTAAATATATCCTGCCCACAGCAGAAGTAGACTAAATAATTGATGGGCAATATGTCTGAGTGTAAAATTTTGAAAACTCAAAAGAATGAAGGGATTTAATATAGGAACAAAAGAGGGAAGCCCTACTGCAGCACACAGGGTTCCAATAAAGCAGGACACACACAGGAAAGTGAAGCTCACACCGGGCTGTTGGGTGTCTCATTCATATTTGTTGCCCTTATTGACTGTCTTTTTATCACTATTGAATATATCCAATGGTCAAATTTCACCAAGTTTATTTTACTATTTATTTTGATTGAGTTTGCAAAATACTGAAAGACAAATATATATATATATATATATATGTATATATTAGATATTATATAATATATATATATGTATGTATATATTAGAATTTAGAAAGGAAATGATTATTTTTGATACTGGAAACAAGAGCAGTGTACCACAGTCAGGTTACCTGTGTGACATCCTTCTACAAAATCCTGAAATGTGAGGTTATTTGTGCATATCCTGTTCCTCTGTTCCTCTATGGTGATCACATTTGTAGAGGGTCCTAAGGATGAAAAGGCATTTAACTTTGTGACCTAATGTCTCCCTCAATGTCATTTCAGATACACACTAAAGTTTTCTTTATCCACTGAGTCCTAGATGTGCTTGGGATTCTTTATTTTTAATTGGTAAACCTCACAATTCTGCCACAGTTGCTGGCTCTGAACATTTCATTTGTAATGATAAAATTTCTTCCAAACTTTTCTTTAAAATACCTATTACTTTAGGTAATAATATCAGTATAATCGGTAGAGGAAAACTTTCTCTTTCTTTTATTAGGTACTTTCTTAATTTACATGTCATATGACATCTCCTTCCCCAGTTTCCCCTCTGGAAAATAAAATAAAATAAAATAAAAAACAAACAAAAACAAAAACAAAAACCCTGTTTGCTCCCACTTCCTCATGCTCACCAATGCGCACTCTCCTGCTTCCTGGCCCTGGCATTCCCCTACAGTGGGGCATAGAACCTTCACAGGACCAAGGGCCTCTCCTCCCATTGATGATTGACTTGGCCATCCTCTGTTATACATATGCTGCTGGATCCATTAGTCCCACCATGTGTACTCTTTGATTGGTGGTTTAGTCCTTGGGAGCTTTGAGGGTACTATTTAGTCCATATTGTTGTTTGTACTAAGGGGCTGCAAACCCTTCAGCTTCTTGGGTCCTTTCTCTAGCTCCTTCATTGGGAACCTTGTGCTCAGTCCAATGGATGACTGTGAGCTGTTATTCCAAAGGCAGGGACCTAGGCTAGTGGCCCTCCTGTGACTCTCTCTCCCAGGTGGCAGGGGGCCTACTACTAAGGCCCGGGTCTCTCTCTCTCTCCCCTGGGGCTGACCTGTTTGCTGCATGGCACCTTATTTAAAAAGGAGGCATTATATAAAAGAGTTATTTTATTGTAGGAAGGATAGAATATTCTGGTTAAGTAGAGAGAAGGAAAGGAGGGGAAGGAGAGAAAAAGGAGGGAGAATGCCAGAGAAGAGAACAAAGAGAAAGAGAGAAGAGAGAGAGAGGAAGAGGAAGAGAGCAAGAGAAGGGTAAGAGTAGGAGAGTAAGAGAACAAGAGAACAAGAGAGTGAGGAGGGGGCAAGCCATCCCTTTTATTGTATGGGGTGTGGCATGCCTGGCTTGTGGTCAGATGACTGCATGTAAGGTCTAGCTAGAATGCTGGGAGCTTGAGGTATTGTCTGCCTGATAGAGCACACATCTCCTGCAGGGGCAGCTGTGAGGGGGCTGGGCTGAAATCTGAGCCATTGGTCCTCTGGTAGTACTATTTCCAATTTCCAGAGGAACCACCAAACTGATTTCCAGAGTGGTTGTACCAGCTTGCAATTCTACCAACAATGAAGCAATGAAGGAGTGTTCCTCTTTCTCCACAACGTCTCCAGCATTTGCTGTCACCTGAGTTTTTTATCCTAGACGTTTTGACTGGTATGAGGTGAAATATCAGGGTTGCTTTGATTTGCATTTCCCTGATGACTAAGGATATTGAACATTTCTTTAGGTGTTTCTCAGTCATTCTGTATTCGTCAGTTGAGAATTCTTTGTTTAGCTCTGTACCACATTTTAATAGGGTTATTTGGTTCTAAAAAGTCTAACTTCTTCAGTTCTTTTTATATATTGGATATCAGCCCTCTATCAGATATAGGGTTTGTAAAGATCTTTAGCTAAAACAATCCACTGGAAAAAAGACAGCATTTTCAACAAATGGTGCTGGCTCAACTGGTGGTTAGGATGTGGAAGAATGCAAATCTATCCATTCTTATCTCCTTGTATAAAGCTCAAGTCCAAGTAGATCAAGGACCTCCACATAAAACCAGATACACTCAAACTAATAGAAAAGAAAGTGGGGAAGAGCCTTGAGCATATGGGCACAGGTGAAAATTTCCTAAACAGAACACCAATAGCTTATGCTCTAAGACCAAGAATTGAAAAATGGGACTTCATAAAATTACAAAGCTTCTGTAAGGCAAAAGACACTGTCAATAGGACAAAATGGCAACCAACAAATTGTGAGAACTTTCTTATGTTTTCTTTGTTGCACCCTCTAAGAATAGAATTGGTTATGTACTTTGAGTGTCTGGGGACTGGTCAGTTGTTAATCTGTTAAGTAGATTGTATAGATGCAAGTACCAAGGTTTTGCTCTCCTACAGTCTGGGCAAGATTGATACTGAACTGAGTGGTAAGTTGAACAAAGAATTGTGTAATAGCTAGGCAGTGGTGGTGCATGCCTTTAATTCCAGCACTTGGAAGACAGAGGCAGGTGGATTTCTGAGTTTGAGACCAGCCTGGTCTACAGAGTGAGTTCCAAGACAGCCAGGGCTACACAGAGAAACCCTGTCTCGAAAAACCATAAAAAAATTGTATAACTTAAAATTAGAATAACACAGAGCTATTGCCTTAAAATAATTTATAAATATGTGTTCATATACAATTATCTCTGAAATATTTTACCAAAAGCTTGAGGTACTTAAAATGGAGAGAAAGATACACCTACATAAACACAAACAGGAAAACATAGATTAAAATGTAGTAAGCTGCAAAAGTACACAGACACAAAAATATAAAGCTCATTTTATGGCACCATAAAGTAATTTAACTTGATGCTTCAGGTAGCCTACAGCAGTGGCTCCCAACTTTCCACATGCTGCCACTCTTTAATACAGTTCATCATGTCACGGTAATCCCCAAACCTAAAGCTATTTTTGTAGTTCCTTCACAAAGAATTTGAACCACTGCTATAGGGAGAGAGAATGTAGAGTACTAGGTAGGAATCATAATTGTATATCTACATATACATAGGATTTTGCATGTAATTATTATACAGTGTGTGAAATACTTGTGCAAACAGTGAAATGACTGAATTTAAAAACACGGTGCTATACTTAGGCTTATATTCTACTTCTTAATACTGTTCTTTTTTTATCATCACTGTTAGGTACTAAGAGCCTGTGGAGTTAATGGCCGTCTGTTATATAGTAGGTAATTAAATTCAGACAAGTGCCCTGAGTATGGGCATAATATGCCCAGTTGTTGATTGCTTTTTCTGTTATGCACAAAATAATCTACTTATAATTTGAGTAAAAGGGTACAAACAATGTATGTTAACATATCTTTTAATTCTTATCTTTATTGCTACGCATATTTTTGAATCAGCAATGTCTCAAGCCCTAAAACTTCCTCAATTCTAAACTTTCAGTCTTATTATAAGTTTAGGCCAAATGAAATATCTTGCTTGGTTTTTAACTATAAATAGAAACTTGTTTATTCACAATATTAATATAGATTATTGCTACTTTTTAAAGTTCTTTTTTATTCTGTTTCTTCTGGATAAGGGTGATGAAAAAAGAAAACAAAGAAGTCCTAATTATCACCTTCATAGAGCCTTTCAAATAGTTGTCATAGCATTACAAATGTGACTGTCTAAGCTGATTTATTCTATCTTTATGTTTTTTTTAATAAGTTCTAATTGTGTATCCACAAAGTGTTTTTGTTATATTTTGCAGTGTTTTCTGATTTAGTCAAAATTTTCATTAAAAACTCAATTGTCAAGGTTATAAAGCTAAATATAATATTGTAACTATTTAATATTCAGATGAAATCCTACTAATACTACAAATGTCAAGACAATATCAAATTACTGTCTTTTAGAGTTGTATAGTCCAGCCTGTGTGATATACATATATCAGTATGTTTTTATCAAAATGATTAAAATTCCCTGTATGGCAAATGATATGAACTTAAAATCCTATTATAGAGTATAAAAGGTTCTGAAGTAAAGTGCTTTCTTTACACAGCATGAAGACTGTCAGGAGAGTTATTAATATGGTAAGTTAGCTATTGAAAGAATAAAAGCCCCTCTTCCTGTCACAGTAAGCAAATAGATAAAAATATGTATTGCATCACAAATACCTCTTAAAATTAAAAGGATTAGAAAACCATCACCTAGGTAAATGTTGAAGGCAGATATCTATAACAAAAGACATAAGAACATACTAGACAAGTATGAGAAACTTCAAATAAGACCAGTATTTCTGAGGCTTATACTTTGAGCTGAAAGAACTTCAAAATGAGCTTCACAATGAAGCCAATATCAATGACGATCTGTTTATCATATCTGAAGTGTGGAGAATAAACTAGTGGTTTCTAGCTGAGGGGGCTGTATATATGTTCATTAACATACATTTATTTATTTCATTAATTGACTTTTACCTATATAAAATATTATGCATCATGTGTAACAATTAGAAATAGTTTTTAAATAGTTACATATGTTCCTGATTTAGAAGTTTCTGTATAGGATTAAAATCAACTAACTACTAATTTAATAACTAATTTAATCACAGGATTAAAATCAACTACTCTCTTGAAAATCCACTTCAAAATTGTTGGCTTTGTTACTTATAATGAGAAAAAGTGAGGTTTAAATTTAAATAAAGAAAAAAAAACCCAACCTAATGAGAATGGGAACAGATTTACTACTGGTTGCTGAATGCCAAATAGGGAGTTCCCATACAAGTGATGTCTCAACTAAACCAAGTTCCAGCCTTACAGTCATGTGGGATTGATGCACGTTCAGCAGAAACCAGACTACAAAGTCGGTGACTCAGCTCCATGGTCTTCTGACCCACCAAAGTCAGTTCTCTTCTGAGTTTCCAAAGCCTCCATCATCATTCCTGCCCATGCATCTTCCCTACTCAGTGCTATCCATGGCTGAGTAATCTTTCCCGCAACTGTATCCTGGTGAGCTTGTAATTATCCATGGGTGCACAGTTAGTACACTAACTCTGGGATTATTCATATCCTTTCTTCTCTATACATTTCAGTTTCATAGTATTGACAGTTTCCTGAAAATATACTGTAATTTTATTTAATATCAGCTGACACAGTTGTATGAATAAACAAACAAATCAAGCTTCTAAACTCCTAAACTTTATTTCCAAATTCTCACATCCTAATCATTCCACAACTGAATTCCTCTCTCCATTCAAACTATTGTACCTGAAGTTACAGTGTCTCTTCACCAACTTCACTGCAGGAAATCAGCTCCTTTTTGATGTATTATTATGGATCACATTTTTACTCACGTGGGTTGGAAATGTCTGTTTCCAATGAGAGTTGCCTTTATATCATGCTCTTCTTCCTCTCTCTAATAAAAGCTAAACTTATATTTTGGTGATTCTGTAGTCTAGGTTTTTCTATTTTACTCTGCTTCAAATTAAGTAAAATATCAGTGGTTTGTTACATTTCAAAATTACCTTGCAGTTGGTCTACTGTGGCTCTCCTTATACCTTCCTGTTTACTATGTACATACTATATCAATCAATTTTTTTCTTAAGATTTAATTTGTTTGTTTTGATTTAGTTTGTTTTTAATTGATAGTTCAGGCAGGCCTGAAAATCAGTATGCCCTGCCTCAACCTCAATAGTTTCAGAATAAAGGTTTTTTGCCATCAAAATTAAAAGCCTTAAACTATTTGGAATATATTTCAGTTTTGCCAGACCATCTCCATTCACTCTCTGTTTTCTCTATAAAAATAATACTAGTGATAATAATAATAATAATGATAATAACGTATGTGACAGATGAAATCTATAGCTTGTTAGTGTGATTCTTCTTATCTTCACAAAAGGCTCAGTTTTGCTTCCAGTTCTCCCTCATATAACTATGTCTTCTCAGTAACCAAGTACATGTCACCCTTTTCCAGACTTCTTACCTTGCTACCTTATCTTGAAAGACGTATATGAAATCTCCTCCTACTGTGTTATTTACTTTGCTGACTGATATGACAGAATACCTCAGTGAAGAATTTATTTTAGTCATGTTTTCAAGAAGTTAGGTCCACCATGATGAGAAAGCAAGGCATTGCTGCTGGATCTTTGGCAGTGCAAGTAGTGTGGCTCATTATTTCCTTGGTGATTCAGCAAGCAGGGATTGGACAGAACACAGGACCACCTGGAACCCTGATGACCATCACTAGTTTCCTATATCTTCAAGACAGGCCTTGTAGCCCCAAACTTGCAAGACTTTCTTAAATAGTACCACCACAAGAACAAGTGTTCAAGCACATGGCCCTATGGCAACACCTCACATCCAACTATATCAGTGCTAGCAAGGACAACTTCACTGTTGCTATTTTCATGATAACTGTTTTAAGTAGACCCATTCTATACCTATGCTTATGCATTACGAGCCAGAAGGAAACACTTAGTTTTAACGGAAACAGTTACGTAGAAGCTAAATTATTATGTAATACCAATGACTTCCTGAATATACTGCTATTTGTTTTCAATGTAAGAATAGAGTTAGTAATGAATAAGTAGTTTTTCATTCTTTATATTAGTCACAGAAAGACTGACTCTGAGATAGTAAACCCATCCCTAGATACTCACTAAAGAGACAGAAATAGCAAAGAGGCTAAATGTTTCTATTGGAGTGCCAATCAAGCAAAACTGCTCATTGTCCAGAAACATACAATTTTATTTATGAAACTATATATTTGTGAGTAAAACTTTAGCAAAGCACAGTAATGCATTGATTGATAAAATGAAGGAATATTTAAACATAAGTCTCACCTTTACCCTTTTTAACAACTAATATGTCTTTCGGCATATATTGTCTCTATGGAAAACTATAATTTCATGTGAATGAAAAATCTTACAAATTCTTAGATAGTTATTTATATCTGTAGCAAATACAACTAAGTACTATTCTGTGTTCAAGAAAATTTCAGTGCTCTTTGAATACTAAAATATTCTAAATCTGTGTTTTCTTTCTTTCATAAAGAGTGAATCATGTAAGCCAGTAATGTAGTGCTTGTAAATTGTTTATTATAGTTACTGAATTATAGAACACTATATGGTCTTATAGATACATCCAGAGTATATTTCTTTATATTTTATTGTTAAATGAGAGAATGTTCTTCCAAAATTATTCAACGATTTGATGTAGAATATGATATTTAGAGGCATCACATCATATACATGAAGAAAATTCAAACATATTCTAAAGGAAGCAGGTTTTCAAAGACAGGATTGGAGAGATGGCTCAGATATTAAGATTCCTGGCTGCTTTTCCAAAAGACCTGCATTTGAATAACAGCATGCAAAACAAACAAACAAAAAACAAGAAAAAATACAAAAACAAAAAGCAAACCCACAAAGCACTTTGTAACTCCAGTTACAGGGGATCTAACACCCTCTTTTGACCTTTGATCATAGTGAATGCACATGTTTCACAGATATACATGCAGCCAAAACATGATACACATAAAATTTTAGAAAGCTATTATTTTTTAAAGCAAAATTTAAAATGCCGTTTTGAGGCCACATGACCTAGTTACTATTTAAATCTCTCCATTACTTATTCAACCTGTTAGATTTATTATCAAATATAAATTTCTTTCCCTAATGTTTAAACCAATTTCAATTAATTTTATGTGTCAAATGGCAGAAAGAATCTGCTTCCATAGTAAAACATGGATTTGCGGTTCTGTGTGGGATTCCCCACATTTTCCTCTACAGGAAAAAGAAAACTAGGAAACAAGGAACAGGACAAAGAAGGCAAAAAAATATCACTTGAACAAACAAGGAATTCTGCCTGCTTTTTCATCAGCTCTGATTAGATAGAGTCTGAGTTTCATGTAGGAATCTAGTTTTCATTCCATTGTCGTAGTGCCCACATGTGTGGATGTTCTTATCCTTACAGAGTAACTTAATAGTCTGCTGCATAGTTTTATACTTCATGATCTTACATTAGTGTCAAACACTTTATTAGGTGGTATTAAGAATCAGTAATGCCCTAACAAGTTACAATAAAAATTATTCACAAGCACTCATATCAAGGCTGGGCCAGTAGGAGGAAGAGTCCCAAGCGCAGGCAAAAGAGTCAGAGACATTCCACACACCCACTATTATAATTTGTTAGGCTGTGTTGGGTAGATATCCCAGGGTTGTTTGAAGACAAACTGATGAGTGGATCTAAAGAGGAAAACTGTGGGGGGAGGTATGTTAGGAGTGAAGGAAGAGGATGCTACAATAGTGGTGTAATGTATGAAAGAAGAATAAATGGAAAAATAAATATACTTAAAAATCAGTAAGGTAAAGCAGAACATGGTTTTCAGTAATGTTATTAAATATAACTCTGTCCTATATGTTGATTAATGAGTCTGACTTAATATAGTTCTGTGTGTGAACATATTTACCAATTTTTCATTGTGATATAAGTGTTATCACTGCATTGATGACATCATCATCATTAAATTATTTTGATTCCACAGCCTGGTACTATGCTAAGTGCTCAATTATGAAATTTATTTATGTTAAACCAAGAGATTCAGAGATACCAGAAGCCCATTTTAAAAATACAGTTACTAGCTGAACTGAAAAATCTGAATTTCAGAACTATCAGACTTTTTAAGTGTATGTAATTACTAGAGATATGGTGAAGGCTTAGAAGTTAAGAGAACTGGATGCTCTTGCATGAGACAAGAGTTCCATTCCCAGCAGCAATGTCTTATATCTTAATGCAACCTAAAACCCTAAGTTGAGGGTTTATTATGCCTTTTTCTGTCTTCTACTGGCACCCATAACCACATGCACAAATACACATATAAGTATATATGAAAATATTTATAATATATTTAACTAATTACCAGCTAATCATAAGCATATAACCTAAAATGTAGTAGTAAAAAAGTGCTTGAGAAAGTGAAACACTGACTGGCTTTCTCTTAACAAGCTTTTTCTTGCATCTGCAAATTCACTGTGCCATCATACCAAACTCAAATTACAAAGCCAAAAAAAAGTATGTAATACTCATATGCACAGGGAGAAATTTCCTAAACAGAACTCCAATGGCTCATACTCTAAGAACAAGAATTGATAAATGGGACATCAGGAAACTGGAAAGCTTCTGTAAGGCAAAGGACATAGTCGATAAGACAAACAAGCAACCTACAAATTGAGAAAAATCTTCAGTAACCCCACATTCAATAGAGGGCTCATATCCAAATTATATAAAGAGCTCAAGAAGTTAATCACTAAAAAACCAAACAACCCAATCAAAAAATGGGGTATAGAACTAAACTGAGAATTCACAACTGAAGAATCTTGATAGGTTGAGAAGCACCTAAAGAAATGTTCAGTCCTTAGTGATCAGAGAAATGGAAATCAAAACGATCCTGAGATTCTACCTTACCCCAATCAGAATAGCTAAGATCAAAACCTCAGGTGATAATACATGTTGGAGAGGATGTGGAGAAAGAAGAACACTCTTCCATTGCTGGTGGGATTGCAAACTTGTACAAACAATCTGGAAATCCATCTAGAGTTTCCTCAGAAAATTGGAAATAGATCTATGTGAAGACCCAGCTATAGCAGTCTTGGTAATATACCCAAAAGATGCTCCACCGTGCCACAAGGGGCACATGTTACACTATGTTCATAGCAGCCTTATCTGTGATAGCCAGAAACTGGAAACTACCTAGATGTCTCACAACAGAAGAATGGATACAGAAAATGTGGTACATTTACACAATGCAATACTACTCAGCTATTAAGAATGAGGATCCTGAGTTTTGCAGGCAAATGGGTGGAACTAGAAAATATCATACTGAGTGAGGTAACTCAGACTCAAAAGGATGTGCATGATATGTACTCACTAGTAAGTAGATATTAGCCAAAAAAAAAAAAAAAAAAAAGGTACAAAACACCCAAGATACAGTCCACAGAACTCTAAAAGTTCAACAAGCTGAAGTGCTCAAGTGAGGATGCCTCAGTTCTGCTTGAGAGAGAGAAGAAAGCAATAACAAGTGGGGAGAGGGAGGAACCTGGGAGAGAAAGTGAACGGGGCTGGGGGGTGATGAGGGGTAGTAATGGGGAGAGGGGAACCTGATCCAGTACTGGGTGAGGGAAAAGGACTGAAGCCTTGAGGGCCAGCAGAAAGAATGGAAACAGGCAACCTTAGGAAATAGGAGTTTGGGGGGACCCTCCAGAATGCACCAGAAACCTGGGAGGTAAGACACTCTCAGGGATCAAAGAGCTGGATCCTAGATGAATTTATAGAGCCCACAGGGCATCAGGTGAGTGATAGGGTTGCCGTCCTACATTCACATCTCTGACCCATAAAAGTTCCTGTCAGAAAGAATTACAGGGATGGAAATGGAGAGGAGTCTGAGGAAAATAAGGTCCAGCAACAGGCTCAAAGTGGGATCCAGCTCAAGGGGAGGTCCCAAGGCCTGACACTATTACTAAGGCTATGGAGCGCTCACAACAAGGGGCCTATCATGAATGCCCTCCGAAAGACCCAACAAGCAGTTGAAAGAGTCAGATGCAGATAATTGCACCCAACCAAAGGACAGAAGCAGCTGACTCCTGTTGTTAAATTAGGGAAGGCTGAAAGAAGCTGAGGAGAAGGGCTACCCTGTAGGAGGACCAGCAGCCTAAATTAATCTGGACCCCCAAAATCTCTCAAACACTGGGCCATCAACCAGGCAGTATACACCAGCTGATATGAGGACCCCAACACACATACAGTAGAGGATTTCCAGGTCTGTGTTCATTCAGAGATGATGCACCTAACCCTCAAGAGACTGCAGGCCCCAGGGAGTTTAAAGGTCAGGTGTGGTGGCGGTGTAGGGGCATACAGGTGGAGACAGGGGGCTGGGGAAGAGATGTGGGATGTGGAGCAGTCGGAAGGCTGATAGAGGGGGGCATGGAATGGAATAGGGAGTATAAAAAATAAATTAATTAGAAAAAGAAAATATGTAACCAAGTGTGGGTGTTCCACACAGTAACATTATATGTATGTCTAGATTATTACTATTCATTACAAATTTGTTTGCCTCCAAGACAAACTTTCACATAACGCACAACATGAAGAATAAGGCTCTGCTTTTGTTGTAACTATATACAAGTCACCAACAAATTCGTTGCTTTTGTGCAGACATTTTTAGCTTTCACAAATGATGTGACCAAACTGACTACATAATGATCCTAGAGATACGTTAAGAAACTCTCTTGTTGTAAACTGTATTGACCTTTGTGGAACTTTGTATATTGTCTTCCCAAAGAATCAATTTTTGAGTCGATGTCCTAAGACACTTTACTCTGTTAGTGTAAAACCTCACCGAGATCATTGTCCTTCACAAGAGTTGAACGCAATTGCAATCATCATTTTCTTTCAGTGGAAAAATGTCTCATCTCAAATACTCTTAAACTTCATGACAATTAGTTATATTAGAGCCCTTTTTTTTTTTTTTTTTTGGTTTTTTGAGACAGGGTTTCTCTGTGTAGCCCTGGCTGTCCTGGAACTCACTCTGTAGACCAGGCTGGGCTTGAACTCAGAAATCCACCTGCCTCTGCCTCCCAAGTGCTGGGAAAGGCATGCGCCACCACTGCCCAGCTCATTTTTTTCATTCTTCTAATTCTTACTTTAGCCAGGTGGCATTCATTCATAATTTTTTGAATAACGAAGAACTACTCAACAATTCTCCCTTAGCTTATATTTTAGAATGTATAAGTTTCATCCCAAGCAATAAGATACCATATAACTGAAAGATAGCAGGCTATAAACAAATCCATCATGCCCCCCAAAAAAATGTATGGAAGAGAAAACTGTCAACTTCTTTATGTTACTGTTGTTGATATCTCATTACACTACTTAATAACGCAATAAGGAATCTCAAGATTTTCAGGATATTTAAAAAAAAAAAAATCTTTCTCAGACCAGGCAGTGGTGGCACATGTCTTTAATCCTAGCATTTGGGAGGCAGAGGCAGGAGGATTTCTGAGTTCAAGGCCAGACTGGTCTACAGAGTGTGTTCCAGGACAGCCAGGGCTACACAGAGAAACCCTGTCTCAAAAACACAAAAAAAAACAAAAAAAAATTCTCAGAATTTTGTAAAATTTGTATTAAAAATTAAAGTAAAATCATAAAAGTAAACTTTTTATTTAACTAGATGAGTATGTCAAATTATGAAAAATGATTGAAACATGCCCAGATGTTTTGAAGTCATCTGTAAGTGGGAGCTCAAGAAAAGAAAACTTAATTCTGTTTCCTTCACTAGTGCTGAATCATGAAAGCCACACTCACATGAGACAGGTCTTTCTGTGTAGCCTGGCTGGCTGCAAGCAGCTATGCAGACCACCTGGCCTTTAACCAACAGAGCTCCTACTGCCTCTGTGTGGAATGCTGGGAGTAAAGGTATGCATTCTCATACCTGGCTTATAATTAAAACTAATTATTTGCATAGGTATACAAACACACAGCACAGTAGCTTTTGTGACATTTTCATTATATGTATTGTCATTCACTCTCATAACACATCTGTCTACCTGAATGCTTGCATCTATCCCCCTGCTCTCCTACTGGTCCCTTCACCCTGTAAATCCCTTTTTACATTCTTTTCACATGAATTCTATTACTGACTCTCTTTTAACTCTTGCTTATTTTCCAAAGATATTTTTTGTCCCCTCTCATGGTTTTTTCTTACAGTCATGGAGAACACATGTACATATTAATACATACATAGATAAATCAAGGCTCCACATACGAGGATAAGTGGTTTTATCTGCTGAGTCTGGCATATTTCTCTGAATGTAATGAATTGAAGCTCCACTCAGTTTTCCTTTAAATGTCTTGGTTTTTATCTCTTTTGAACTGAATACAATGGTAGTATGCATGTGTGTCACAGAATTTTTTTGTTTACATTCGACTTTCAACTTCTCTGGTCCTTATGTTGATTTCCACTTTCATTGCACAATGGTTTGATAAGATTTGATAAGTTATTTTAAAATGTTTATATTGTTAACTTATCTGATGCTATACAATGTACGTTTTAGAAAAGGTTTTATAGACTTATAAAAAGAAAATACATTTCACACACTTGTTGAAAGAAATCTGTGGAAAGAGAAGGGCCTGAGCAAGATAAGAGATATAAGCATAGAAAATATATTAAAGCTGGGTGGTGGTGGTGCACGCCTTTAATTCCAGCACTTGGGAGGCAGAGGCAGGTGGATTTCTGAGTTCAAGGCCAGGCTGGTCTACAGAGTGAATTCCAGGATAGCCAGGACTGGACTGAGAAACCCTGTCTCAAAAGAACAATATATATATATATGTATATATATATGTATATATATGTATATATATATGTATACGTATATATATATACATATACATATATATATACATATATATACTTATATATATGTATATATATATTTGTATATATATATATATATTTACATTCAAAAAATTATAGTAGAACGGTTTCCACATAAGAAAGGAGAAATTAACAGTCAAACAAATGAAGCATTTAGAAGTCACCAAAACTAAAATTGGATCTGAATCTGAAACTCACACCGTTTCAGTTTTTCCTGATGCCAACTCATTTTCAATAAGATTATTTCATTTAACATTTTTCCTCCCATGTATGTATTTACATATTCATATATATATTCTTTTCTTAGATCATAATTACATCATTTCTCCCTACTCTTTCCTCCCTCTTAACCCTTCCACATACCCAACTTGCTCTTTTTCAAATCCAAAACTTTTTTGATTATATACACATTTACATGTATATACATTCTTCTTAAATACATAAATGCAGCCTATTCAGTACATATAATTTTACTTGTAGGTATATGTTTTTTAAGGCAAACTATTTGGTATTGGATAACCAATTGGTATTCTCTACCCTGAGTGAGACTATCCCTTCTACTCCAAGCATTCCTGTTACTTGTAGTCCTCTGCCTAGGTTTCAAGCGTCTTGAGCTTTCCTCCCTCCATGTTAGCATGTTTATTGGTATTGTCATTTTTCAGGTCTTGTTTAAGCAGCAATGTTAGTGAAACAATATAGATGTTGCTCCTCTGAAATTGTCTGACTTTTTTAGTGAAGCTACTAGTTCCATCCTCATAAAGACACATAATTGAAGCTTTGTTCAGGTTTAATGACTTTTTCCCTGGCATCTCACCTATCTCTTTTTATACATTTTGTCAAGTTCTTCTCACTAGCTTTGAAATTTCTGAAGTTTTCCCTCACATTGTTTCTTTGTAATATTCCATTTCTCCTAACTCTGACTTCTTTTTCTTCACAGAGACATCATGCAGAGGCAGCTTCTTATGAACTACCTGACCCAGAAAAGAAAGCTCTTACATGACATTATGACACAAAGAACTTCCAAAGATGCCATTGAGCTCATTTTGTATGGTCCTTCTATGGCTCAGAATGGGGCCAGACCTTCCTTTAAGAGCTGTTTGCACACTGTGTGGGACTTCTTTGGTCAAATATAATTTCCATTTGCAAGTGTTATCAGTTAGAGATAGTATCTGAATTAGGGATGGCAGCATTGAGTATTTCTTTCTGTTCCAGAGCCGCATCTGATGTAGATCCTTGCAGACCACATACATGATGCATCAGTCAGTCTCTATGAGTTCTCAGTTATGTCTGTCCCACCAGGTGTAGAAGGACTTGTTTTCTTGAGTTTTCTATCTCTACTGGCTATCACACATTTTTGCCTTCTCCCCTGCAGCAATCTCTGAACCCTGAGAAAACTGGGGAAGATGTTCCATTTAGTGTTGACTGTTCCAAGATTTCTCACTCTCTGCATACTCTTTATCTTTGGATCTCTATGTTTGTCCTCATCTACTGCAGAAGGAAGCTTCTATGTTGATGATTGAGCAAGTCACAGATCTCTGAGTATAGCAGGATGTCATTAGGAGTCATTTTATTGGCATGTGCCTTTGTAAAACAGAAGTATTTGGTTTCCTTCTAAGTTACTTGGCTACGTAGTCTTAGGTTCTTAGTCATCAAACAGCATCAGGGATGGGTTCCAACTCTACTTGTAGGCCTGAAGTCAAACCAGATATTGATTGTTTATTCTCACAAGCTTTGTGCCATTATCGCTCTGGTAAAACTTGCATGGAGGTCAAAAATTTTAAATTGATATGTTTGTAGGTTTTGTAGGGTTTTTAGGATTTCATTTTTCCTTTGGTAGGTTGCAGATGACCTTATAGTACCAAGAATATATCTGGCAGTAAGGAAATCATTGCAGATCATAGGGTTTATAACTTTATTAATGTTTATATTTCTCTCTTGGAAGCATGCAAAGTACCTTCCAGTACCAGAAACACTAGTCCATAATGATAAGTCATCTTCTAACGTTCAAGGAGTCATGTAGGGTAGTCTCTAGCAACAAGTCCATAGGGGCAGTTTGTGGAGAGAAACCTTTTCAATAACCTGGGTGGTTTGGGGATTCCCATGGGCCTCCTTT
The DNA here is from genome assembly GCF_008632895.1 of Mastomys coucha. Lineage (NCBI taxonomy): Eukaryota > Metazoa > Chordata > Mammalia > Rodentia > Muridae > Mastomys > Mastomys coucha. The sequence continues at coordinate 701,876 of NW_022196896.1, forward strand.
GGCCAACAACTCAGTTAGATATTATCCATTTCTTGTTCTGAAGCTTCCTTTGATGATGAGCAGTGACTAGTTGTGGCTCCATTTCCCTCATTATTTGATGATCTCATTTAGATCAAATTCATATATACGTATATAACTTGTAAGTGTCAACTGTACTTGGTTTCCATATAACCCCTCCAGTGTGGCCCTTTATTTTAGCTGTCCTTCCCTATATTCCATCTCTGTCCTGCTCTCCCAGTTTGATCCTCTCATTTTAACCTCCTCCAAACTCAGGCAATATATTTCTTCTTACTAGGGTAGTACATTCCAGTCCCCGTGTTTCTGTAGACTATAGCATGTTTCTCTTTGACTTAACAGCTAACGTGTATATATCAGCTAATACATACTATCTTTGTATTTCTGGATATGGGAACTCCACTCAGGATGAGTCTTCTAGTTCAATTAATTTACCTGCAAATTTCATGATTTTTTTAAAGATGAATAGTCCATTATGTAAAAGCACCACATGACTTTATCCACTCACCCAATATCTAGTTTGTTTCCAATTTGAATTATGAATAGAGCAGCAACAAACAAGGAAAAATTTGTGTTATAGGATGAAGCATCCTTGGGATATGTCTAAAAGTGATACAGTTGGATATTGAGTTAGTTACTTTCCCAGCTTCCAGAGGAATGACCATACTGATTTCTCTAATGGTAATATGGAAATTTAGACAAAAGTGTCTATATCAAATTAGTGAAATTTATTTTCTAAAATTTCTTCATTAAAATACTATTTATATAACATTTTATTAAATGTTTTGATATGGAACTAAGTATAAATTTCCTTTCTGATATTTCAAAACACTTTTACATTGAAGATATTGGAGTGAACTCCTGAGCCCTTGAAATTATTATAGCAACAAATTAACCCCATTTATCAAAGGAATAGGTTATATTTTCACATTTTTGAAATTGTATTTTTTAGAGTAGTTTTAAATAGCAATGTTCTCATCTATGTGGCCTGTCAAGAGTAAATCTTAAGACTGTGAAAAAGAATACTGTGCATGGTTGTCCTTACCCTGAGTGTGAATACCTTAGATCAAACAAACTTTATATGACCTGTGGGTATAAAAGAAAATTCCCTGTGTAGTCTCAAGACTTCCAAGTGTTATGAGTAGCCTCCTTTTATAGGATTATCTAAAAGGTACATTTGCTGAGTGTGAGATGCTTTATGCATTAATCTACTTCACAGGAAGCTGAAGGATTTGCCATCTCTTTTTAATGGATGCATCTTAGAAAGAATCAATAAGAAAAATGTTGGATACTTATTGAACTTTACGTTCTCTCTCTCTCTCTCTCTCTCTCTCTCTCTCTCTCTCTCTCTCTCTCTCTTTTTCTCTCTCTCTCTCTCCTTTCAAGAAAAAACAATAAAACATGAATAGAAGAAACATGATTAAAATACATTTACTACATAGTATGAAACAATAGTAAATCTTTTAAACCAGATATTTATACCAGCGATTTGTAAAAGTTTGGACAGTATTGTCTTTTCCTGCATATTTTTTGAATATCTTGACTAGCATTGTGCCTGATTTTGCTGGATCCTTGAATAATTTGAATCATTCTACATAGAGGTAAAATTGAGTTAGCCATTACCAAGAAAAGGAGAGAATACGAATGTGAAATAAAAAATAAGATGCTGCAGTTTCAAAGTGAACAGAACTGATAATGAGCAAAACTAGTGTAATAATCTTTGAATAGTTGAAAATGAGTGAAAAATCATGAGATTGAGCTGAATTACCAGGAAGAACTGTACAGTTGAGAAATGCAGTTTAAAAATGCCCTGATTACGAAGACTTATTAAATCATTCCTGTATGAGCAAATGACTACAAAGTCGAAATTGACCAACTTATGTTTACTACAGGTTAGAATAGTTTGAAATGCAATAGGGTACATTTAAATGAATGCTTGATTTTGAATTTAATTATATGTTTTGCCATTAACTAATGTCTTAGAATAGCTTGGTTAATTCCTCAAAATTGTCTGCTTTTATAGAAGCTTTTGTAAATGTTCCTTAGATTCTAGGATTGGTTTGACATTAGAAGATGATTATGTATCATAAAAAAAAAACTCACAAACTATTCAGTAGAACCAATAGTAATCGAGAATATATTTGAAACTTGAATAAAATGTGGCTGATCACAAGAAACAACTGTTTCCCTCCATTTGAGTGTTGTCTTTCAATTCTTCTCAGAACATATGAAAAATTTACAAAGATGAGCTTTAACGATGCCCTCATATAACTTGTATTTTAAAAATGAGACAAACATGATAATACAGTAGAAAAAAGATTTAAAAATTAAATAAAACAAGGGTTAGCCTGGGAGCGCTGTTAAAATTTCAAACCAAATTGTCTCCTTATTTATTCAGTTACTATAGCATGTATATTTCTAGTCTAATTCTCCCTGTTTTAATATAGTTAATGGTCGAACTCAGATTTTTCTGATAGAAAATAAGAAGTAGATGACAGGTAGGAAGGTAGTTGATAATAGATGAGAGATAGACAGATAATAGCTGAGATAGCTAGACAGACAGACATGATTTTGAGTTCTGTGAGGAAAAGGTAACAATAGAGAATAGAAACAATTATAGATGATAAAGCCATGTCTGCTGTTTTCAATAAGATAGACTAGAAAACATCTCAGAAAAAGTGAATAAATTTAAGTTCTCTGAGATGTATGAATCCCCAGGATCAAATGGTAAAGAACTCTAAAAGCAAGGGCCCTTTAATGGTATGCAGTCCAAAGATTTGGGGATTGGTTAAATTAGGTTGACTCTATAAAAAGCAAAATAAGTAAAATGTAAAATTAATACTATCTGCCCAGGTGCCAAGTAGAGACAATTTGGGAAGTCAAAGGAAGAATTTACAATGGATTTTATAATTAAAAGACTATTCTAAAATGTTGGCACAGTTTAGTGTTAGAGCATGTGCCTAGTAGGAAAATAGCATGGGTTGATAAACATAGAAAGAAAAACTGATAACTCCTTAAGAATTCTGCTTTATTTTCCCCTTACTAATATCTGTGCCAATAATCTTGTAAGATAATAATTACATGAACTAGGGTGGTAACTATAGAGATTATGAAAAATGTTTATATATTCTGTTGTATATATAAAAGATGTGATATTAAAGTAAAAGATAGCATATTGTGCCTTTATATTGTGGAATCTTACTGGGACAAAAACAATAAGTAGACTTTATACTCTCTGGGTAATATACCATTTGGAGATGATGACCATCCACCCATTTCCTTTATCATGAGTTTACTAGCATATCTCAGAACTTGCCCTTTATTTTCACCACACACACACACACACACACACACGCACACACACACACACACAAACACGCACACACACACACACACAAACACACAAGCACTTTAAATTGGTTTGGAAGCATTTCTGCTCTATAACATCTGAAATAAATGGGGTAGTAGGCTTCATGTTGAGTACATTCAGATTCTCTCTTCTATTTTGAGTCCCCTGTGCACTGTGAACTATATTCACTCTATTGGTCTACAAAGCAATATTCTATTTCCTTTTTCTAACTGCAACATCACAACAACTAAACAACCTCTCCATCTACTCAACATACACATCTAGAAAGATAGAAAATCTAAGTTTATAGTGAATGATTAATAAAGACTCTTTAATGACTGGAGAAGCAAGTTAGGAAGTTATATTTACAAAAAAACTTTCTACACAAAAATTCACAGCTGCATTGAGTATAATAGCTCCAAATTAGACACTAAATGTGCCTCAATTGAAAGCTTACATGAAATTTGTCACACATAGGTAAATGTTTTATTTATCTATCATTCTTAGAAAATGCTCAACTTCCTTTTTTCATATACTTGCTACTTCTTTTAGATGAAAATATGTTTAGTCAATAATGATAAATGTGAAGTGGGACACTTTCACAAAATAAACATTCATAAATCACTGATAGTATCAGATGATTACCCCATGAAATTTGGAAAACTGATATTAACCTGGATAATATTTCATGATAAAAACGCTCAGTCATCTACCAGTATAACAGGATTACCTCAGTGCTAGTAGTAGGTCTATAAAAATTTGAGTAAAGTCATGCTACTTTATCCTGAAATGTTGAATGCGCTCTCATCAGAATTTGGGCAAGTCAAAGATTATCAAGTATTTTTTTCTATGCAAGTGTTTCTGGTATCACAAAAGATTTAGCGATATACTAATCTATATAGTAAATATGAAGTATCTATCCAAAAGAATAGGAAGTGTCTATCCTCATTGGTAGAAGGAGTTGTCCTCAGGTAGTAATGCTATTGAAAGTGATTTACTCATTAGTACCAACTTCATTAATTATTTATTTATTCATGTTTCATCCAGAAAGCTATTAGGATACATGACTATTAGAAGATGTTGAACAATATGTTTTGCCTCTGTTCACTCTCTGTTTCTCAGTCTCTAGTCATCTATGATATGAATAATTGACTTCACCTTGATGTTCTGCCACACATGAACGCAGAAGAAAGAAATCCAGAAAATGGACAGATACCCCTTACTAGTTTGCTCTTGCAGTTCATATTTAACTATCTTTCTTTGCATCCCAGGTTTCTAGGACTGGTACCACCCACAATGATCTGGATCCTCCCCCCGTATTAATCATTTGTCAAGAAACTGGCTCACAGATGTGCTTACCATCAATGTGATAGAGAGGCATATTTACATTTGATATACATTTTTTCCTTACGACCAAAGTGCATGTCAGATTGACCACAGCTCTCCAAATTACAGTTGACTCCTTATCACCTTGACATACAAACACATCAATATTGTCTTTCCTTTCTGATATAATAAGATTCATGTTAATGTCACAACTTAACACAGTGTAATTTTTTTTAAAAAAAATCACACCATCTTTAAAAATTTCAAGCAATTCAAATGTTTAAGATCTCTTTTAAAAACCCAGTGTTTCTTTCAATGTCCCAAGTGTCTATTCTGGAGTCTTGGAAAAGAAAAACTTCCTTCTTATTTCAAGAGAGAAAAAAACAGAACACAGTTACAATTTGATCACATTTTAATAAAAATTATAAATGTGCTTTAAGCTTTAGTATCTATATATACAATATTTAGTATATTTTTCTCACATATAAATGTGTCTAATTCATGCTGTGATTTTTGTAAATATTAAGTCCAATAACATTTAAATTAGTTGATGAGTTTTTTAAGTATCATGCAAAAATCAAAAAATATGAGCTCCCTTGCCCATGACTATCCACATTTGCATTAGGAAAATACCTTGAAAACCTTTTACCAAATAGGTAGCTCTGGATGTAGGAAGAAAAATTTTGTAACAAGCCAGTAACAGTAGCTGTATTCCATTAATGGTCTGTCCTTATTATAAGAAACTTAGTAACAAGAACAAAAAATTCATATGAAGAGAGGCATTATTGACTAAGAGAGACTCAGGAATTCAGACCTAGTTAACAACATATTACAAATATGTTCAATAGGACTTTTCTCATAAACCTGAATTATAAGATTTTGACACATAGCAAGCATAAGGATCCTTCCAGAATGCTATTTAGTAGGCTATGTACTGGAAATAGATTTACCATTCATATTTATAGAAAATTTCAATAACTTATTGTCAGAATATACTCCTAACAATTAACAGCTAAAATCATCAGTATTGATTATGTATAAAATTTTATCTCTATGCACACATTTTGAAATGACTATAACTAGCATCTGGATTGCCAAAAAATTATGTAATTTTGTGATAAAAACATATAAAATCTAATCTCCTGGTAGTTTCTAAGAATACAACATAATTATTATTAACTACAGATATCATGATTAAGATATAACTTGATGTAATTTCCTCTATATAACTTAAATATACCATCTTCTGACTAATTTTAGCACAATATCATATCTTAACCACTTCTAAAGGTCACTACTCTACTAGATATTTCTGTAATTTAAAGTACCTGAGACTCTATGTATGAGTGAGATCATGCATGTTAGCATTACATTGACTATCTTATTTTATTTAAAATAATATTTCCAGGCACTTTTTGTATATAATCTCCTTGGCAAACATGGAACAGATAAATCTGGTTTAGAAATAAGGTTTTCTCATACCCATCCAACATTTATTCAAATGCACAGAAATTCAGAGTTGTATAAAAATCATTGTAAGAGGTTCTTTGCATCTGCATCTATGAGTAGTAGTCGTTGCATCTTCAGTCAGACATATTCTCCTCCATAAAATATTGAAGAGGGACCAGGTGCTGAATTGAGAGGAATGATTGCTGCAGCTCTTAGCAATAGAAGCATACCATCACATGTCTTAAACCTGAGATGCAATAAAATAGAGCATGGATTCTGTCTTTGACTGATAAAACAGATATGGAGATTTTCTTACTTGAATCAGTAAAGAATAGAGTTTGGTAACTAAGGAAAACATAGTAGAACATATTCACATTGTAGTTGTCACTTTAGCTTGAAGGGAATTAGAACACACTCAATGAATGATTGATAAATTGGTTGAAAACATTCTTGGGGTCTCCAGAATCTAAAGAGCCTAATTGCACAAAATGCATCTCTTCCCACCCATTCTCTATCATTGAGTCTGCAGGTCAACCACATAAGCAGAGGTAAAGTTTATTTTTTTTGTAGGCTCTAAGACTTTTCATCATTTAAAAAAAATTACCTTAGAAGATTGTCAGCATAAAACAATACCAAGTATATATTAACATTTTCCGTCACCTACGAACTCACTTTTCCAATGAAAGTTAAAATAGTTTCGTGTACTCCGGAATTGTTTTCAGACCTTGGCAATCTACCCACTGTGACCAGAGACCCAGAGACCAGTAAGGACTTCCTGATAGAAATCATTTCGACTTTACAATGGCAAAGTCAGTAAAAAAAAAAAAATGGTTTCTTCTTTAGATAGCTTCAAGTCATCTTCAGAAGGAGAAATTTTATTAAAGAGAAAAGATTTTAGTATTTCAGAATATTCAGAGCTTTTTTATGACTAAATAAAGGATAATGTAGATTTATGGATAAATTTTAACCAGATATAAGTGAAAGATACTTTTAGTCATTCTCAACAAAATCACCATCCCCTCATTGTTTGTATTCTAGATGGTATTTTAAATAACTTATCCCATCCTTTCCCCACACATCCTCCCATATACTTCTACCCACCTTTCCTTCAAAACCAGTCTTTTAGTTAATTGTTATTACATGTATATATGCATTTGTATACACATATTTTTTTTAAATATTGAGTCTAGAAGATGTTACTTTTGTGCATAATTTCAGAGTTGATCATTTGGGACTGGACAGCCAAGTGGTGTACTTCAGAGAATGCCACCTCTCCTGTTCCCAGCATTGCTCAGTTGTTTGTAGTGATTCGTGTAGAATTGTGGCTTCATGGGCATTTCCCCCTGAAATATGGTGTGCTCATTATTCTCCTCCTTGTTCAGTACACATTTAAATGGTCATATTGGTGAGATTTTATGATGTCACTAGTAAATAACCTCACAGTCTCCCTGATCTTCTGCCATTCTCCCTGAGTCTTAGGTGTAAGACTCTTTCATAGATTTATCCCTTGAGACTGAGCTCCACAACTCTTCATATAGAATGGCTGTAGATTCCTATAGTGATCTGTGTTTGTTGTAGAGACATTTTCTCGATAAGAGGTGAAGACTTCATTTATCTGTGGGTTATAAAGACAAACATTTATTGGAAAAGAAGACAAAGCCAATAATTTGTAAAAAACCAGCATAATGTCTCACAAAAGTCAACCATTTTTAGTCCTTGGGAGGACTTAAGTAATTCCAAATTTAAATTTAATAACAAAGAAACCATAGTGCTTTGGAATAAGCCTTACACAAATATGATTCCCAGACACTGTCCATATGGAAGGGTCATTTAGTTTCATTGAATGATACATATAAAAGAAGGGAAGAAATGTGTATTCCAGTTGGGTTTTAGAAAGTAAAATTAATTTTAAAACCATTAATCATATATTTTCCCATTTGTTTACATCAAGATGAACTGAAACAAAAATAAGATTTTAATTATTTAAAACAACTCATTAATACAAAAAAGCAAATGGTTATTTGACCTCTTTGAAGTGTATACCTGTTGATGTTTTTATTATATCATTTGAAAGTTTTACTGTAGTGACAGCATATTTCCTAAAAAAAAAAAATCAAACCTCAAATCTTGTGGCTTAAGTATTTCCAGGTATTAACTGGTAGTATCTGGATAATATAGATATGTTCAAGCTGTCTTTTTAACGTAGATTTAAATAAATTAAACTGTATTTCTACAAATAAAAAAGCAAATATTAATTTCTTCTTTAATGTTTTAAATTATTTTCTATACTGAAATATCATGTGGACATTGCTAGAATTACCAACTATAATGTAGTATTTCATTCTCTTTGGAAGTGTTTTGGTTTCTACTTTTGTAGTACCAATATCAACTCTTTCCAAATGTCTGTATCATAAAAAATTTAGCTGGAATCAGGTGCAGCAATAAGTTGAATGACACTTAGTACTTTAACTTTTTAATCCAGGGTCCAATCACGTTCAAGTCATTAAAGTAAAGGATGATTTTCAATCTCGTCTTTCAGATAAAGTCCAGAAAATAAAGTGTCCACATTCTAGTAATTTTTTAGACACTTCCTTGTTTGCCAGCTCTAAGACTTCATTTGGATTTAGATATAAATGATAATTTTCCATTCTGGTAATATCCTACTGGAAAGCAGGAAAGAGAATAAGTAAAATTTAAGTGCCGACTTACAGAATAAAATCAATACAAGTGCCTTCTCATTGAAGAAAGTACATTTGATTGTTTTATTCATTTTTAGTTTTTGAAATTTTTTCTCTGTCCCTGGACCACTTGGGAATTTCTGTAACAGTCTCCATCTATTATGGAAAGAGATATACTTGATGAGGTTTGAAAGCTCCATTTATCTGCAGATTTAAAAGCGAGTAATTGTACAAGGAGAAAGGAATGGATCGATTTGCATTTTTCTACATGTTAACCGCCAGTTGAGCCAGCACCATCTGTTGAAAATGCTGTCTTTTTTCCGCTGGGTGGTTTCAGCTCCTTTGTCAAAGACTAAGTGACCATAGGTGCTTGGGTTCATTTCTGGTTCATTCATGGTATTGGGTACACCAATACCATGCAGTTTTTATCACAGTTGCTCTGTAGTACAGCTTAAGGTCCGGGATTGTGATTCCA
>NW_022196896.1:712409-719140 GCF_008632895.1 Mastomys coucha
GTTTGTTTCTTTGTTTTTTGGAGGGGAAACTGGGAATGGAGAAATTTACATGTAAATAAAGAAAATGAAAAAAAAAGAACATGAAAGCATGACAATGCTCAATGCCACTAAAGAGAACTCAATTAAAGATATATATGCACAAATATTTAAAAAAAAGTGAGTAATTATAATTCAGTTGGGAATTAAACTGGTTTAGGAATGCAACAGTAGTTGATTTTTTTTAAATGGTCAATACTCTGACCATCCATGGGCTGGGTTTATACTATTAAGCATGAGTTATTGAATAGTTAGTGGTTTTTCAAACCAATGAGATAACTACTATTTAAGATATGAGTGCCAGTAATGCACCCTAAGGGATATCTTGCCACAACAATGAATTGCTTTTCTCACTTGGTGGCTTGCATAATAACTTCATATACAGTTAGAGTTGGTCTTCTAGAAGAAGCCTTGCATTTATATTCCAGTGAATTCCTATACGAGCTGTGTGCAAAGCATGTGATAGCTTCAGTAATATGGTTTTATATTCAACTTCTAAAGGGCAACTAAAGGCAATGGTAATAGCTGGTTTTGTTTTAGGAGACTCTTGACCTCACAGACAATTCTAGAGGAGGTTTCTCATGTATTGTACTACTGGATGTACTAATATATGACTTTTGGAAGGACCATTATAATTCTAAGTGATTCAAACAACTTCATTTAAATTATTTATATACATATGTGAGTGTTGTGGGTTTAGTTGTATTATGTTAATCTATTTTTCCAAAATTGCAGAAGAACAAACACATCCACATGTAAGATACTGAGGGAACTATGTCTCCAGCTAGTGTTGATTGATAAATAAAGTTGACAGTGACTAATGACTGGGCAGGGAGACAGAAGTAGAATGTATAGGATTCCAGCACAAAGGACCAACTGAGGAAGAAGGAGGTAAGAGAGAGCTATGCCATGCTAGGATGAGGAGAGAAGAGACACCATGACTGAGAGGTACAGAACAGAGAACATAGCCATCACATAGGAGCCTGAGGATCATAGTTCAAGAGGGCTGCTAGTCTGTGTCAAGGCCAGCAAAGTTGGAATATAAATTTTACGAATTAATAACTCTGGAATATCAGAGGTGGGTGGATTAGACATGTGGAGGTTAGGAAGTGTCCTAGACATTGCACTGTTCAAGGCATATAAAAATATAAAGGCTGTGTATGTATCTTTCATTTCGGATGCCAGGACATTGGTGTGGATAGTGAAGTATTTGCCACCTTGGACAGAATCATTTGAATAGATTAATTGGGTACATCTGCATGTGATATATATTATATATTTACAAATATATTTAGAGTATCATATGAACAAATATAAATGTGGAGAAAGAAACTTTGGAGGTTATTTTGTCTGTCTACCATTTTTACATGTCACTTTTACTACATAATCAGAAAGTAATTAATAATGACATAGGAATAAAACATCTATATCTGTCTGGCTAAATATTTACTCTCTAAATATTTAATAGATAAGAGCTATTAGGTACTTAATTATCACTTCCCTACCATTACCTACCCTAAGAACTCACAGAAAGATAGAAACTTCTAATACCCTCAGGTAATACACAATGAAACAAAAAAGACAAAATCTAATGCATAATACCCGATGAAATAAAACAGGGAAAAGAGCTTCATCACTTTTCTCTAGGAAAATGAAAAATATTCTTTTAAAAGAGAGATATATAAAACATAAATTTCCATCAAAATGTTACCTAAGGAAGACCTGTTTGATATTTGAACTTTGAGTAACTTCCAGTAGATAAATGAAATTTTAATGCACATAAAATGTCTTATTTAAGAATTACTTATCACAGAAATGTAGTAGGAGAAAAATATCAATATTTCATATTGAAAAGGAGACAATGAAAACCTACAGAAAGATTTCACAAACATATTGGAAGTATATGGGCTAATAAACAAAGAAAGACATTATTCATCATGTCTGAGCAATTAAGATTTCCTTTGATTTTAAGACAATTCTATACCATTCCAGGACACGAGTGGAATGGTTCCTTTTGTAATTAGTTCTTGTATTTAAATTATTTAATATCTGGTGTGAACGATGCTAAATAAATGTAAGTTAATGATATAAGGTAGCAATTTCTATGGAGTCCCTGAGAAGAACCCTTAAAATTATGTCAGCAATTTAATTCTTTGCCCTGGTTAAGTAATTATATAAGTTGTCCTAAAATTTTTGGAAGCAGTGCTTTATGAACTTCTTCTTCAGAAGCCCACATTATATTAAGATTCTAAAACAACGTTCATCAGTTCCTACTTCATATGTTAATATTATTGGCTCTATCTACATTTCATGTTTCTACATTTTCTATTTTCTACTCCAGGGGATGTAATAACTTTTAATCCATTTACAATTTATTGTTAAAACATTTTATGAGATGAAAATGTAATTGGTTAAGCTATGAAAGTACTTGATTTTGAAAGGCTATGACTTAGATAAAACTCTATAATAAATAAAACCTTGAAAGAACACGCTAAGTATAAACAATGCAGTTTATCCTGATTTCACTAATATGTGTTCTATTGAATAACAAATATTCATCTCTCCTGAGCTCAAAGCTCACTAAAATGAAAGAACACCAGGAATAGTCAAGAAAGACTAATTCAAGTCACTTCTGACACAAGCTACACACCTCACTTATTGTACTTTTTATGACATTTCCATATTGCAAATCTTGATATCTAAGTTTTTCACTTAAACCTTTTGGAACACATTTTAGGGTTGACACTCTAGTGTTTTGCTTTTGAAGAGAAAAAATGCCAGCCACATATGAAAATATTCATAAAGACTATGGCTCACCAGATAAAATCCAAAGAAATATTGTCTTAGTTACTGTTTTACTGCTGTGAAAAGACATCATGACCAAGACATCTCTTATAAAAGAAAGCATTTAATTGAGGGATTGCTTACAGTTTCAGAAGGTTAATCAATTGTTATCACAGCAAAGAGCATGGTGGCAGGCAGCCAGGCATGTTGCCAGAGCAGAAGGCTAGCGCCACATTACAGGTACAGGCAGAGTAGCTGAGAGCTTTACATCTAGTTCTACAGGCAGAAGGCAATCAAAGATAGACACTAGGCCTGGCTTGGATTTTTGAAACTTCAAACCAGCTACTAGCCACACCTATTTCACCAAGGCCACATAGAGTACAACCAGGCCACACCTTTTTTGGGGGGGTATTTATTTGTTCATTCATTCATTCATTCATTCATTCATTCATTCATTCTTTAGTCCAGACTTTATCCTCTTCCTAATCCAACTGGACTGTTCCACATCTCACACCTCCCCCCACAACCCCCAGGTACCTAAGAGTATATCCCACCCTCCCAGCTCACCAGATCTCCCCACTCCCTTGGACCCCAAGTCTCTATATGATTAAGTGCATCTTCTCTCACTGAATTCAGATATGACATTCCTCTCTCTATATATATATATATATGGGGGGGTGTGGGTGTGTGTGTGTGTGTGTTGGGGCCTTATGTCAGCCGGTTTATGCTGCATGATTGGTGGCTCAGTGTCTGAGAGATTTTGGAGGTCCAGGTTAGTTGAGACTGCTGATCTTCCTATAGTGTCACCATCCTTCTCAGCCTCTTCCAGCTTTTCACTAACTCAAATACAGGGGTCACTAGCTTCTGTCCATTGGTTGGGTATCAATATCTGCATCTGATTCTTTCAGCTGATTGTTAGGTCTTTTGGGGACTAAGCAAGCAAATTTATTAGTCTATGGGTACTATCCTCATTCAAATCACCACAAACAAAAAATGTAACACTGACCATTTTTCCATGTAAGATAGATTAAATTTTCTTTTAAACTGGATAAAAAAAATTAAAATGGTTAAATTTCACTATTAATGTGAATCCCAAAGAAACAAGGAATTAACTCCACTGTGATTGACACCTAAATCCCTAAATGAATCTATGGGGAAAAAGAAGAAAATGCACAAAAGGAAGAGTTATTTTAGCTTTATATCTCAACAAAGGAGTATTGTGATCACTCACTGCAATATTGATTCACATCTGTGCAACTGTTGATGATGCTGAACTTTCCTCCATGGGATGATCTGTCATCTCAATGCCCTCACTCATGTTCACAGCCATTACCTTTACTGTAATTGTATTCTTTTCTTTAATAGCTGTCTTGAGAAATTTTTCTATAGGTGATTGATATTCATTCGAGTAGAATTGCTTTTACATGTTTTCCATGTGTTTTCTCTTAATATTAAGAAGAGCAATTAATTGCTTAGATGATCATTTGTGTCCTGAAATCATACACTTACTTATTAGTTCTAGGTTATATTATATATATATGTATGTATATATATATATACATATATATATATATATATGAAATACATATTTCATATATTTTCTATGTAGACATTCATTTCATGTTCAAATGTGTAAAAATTGTTACCATATTTAAATGTCTAACGTTTATTGATTATAGTGTTGAAAATAGCATCTAGTAATTATTAAATAAGATTGGGGGTGATGGAAATGTTTTCTTTATTCCTGATCTTACATAGAAGTATTCAGCCTTTCACATTATCAGATGATGATGTCTTTAGTGTTGTTATGTATGCTCTTTATCAAGCAAAGATATATCTTGCTAGATCCTATCCTTGAATGAATGGGGTTTGTTTATTGTGAAATGTTTGTTTAATTTCAAAAATTACATCTGAGCTACTAGGATTATGTAATTTATCTGCTGGTGTCTATTGATATGAGGAATTGCAATAGTTGATATTTGAATTTTGAACAATACCTGTATATTTGAAGGGTCGGGTTCTCTGAATTAGCAATTCATTTTGCTGATACTTATTCTTGTATATACCTATTGGAACCACTTACATTCACAAGAGGTATTGGTATGCTTTTGTTTGTTTGTTTGTTGTTTTGTTTATGCTATAGGTGGTAAGCTGACACCAACACCAATGAGTATGATGAGAGCATTCTGGAGAGCCTGTCATGTAACCATTCTTGTTACAACCCAGTCCAGAAACTCTACCTTGCTTTCTGTTGGTAACATGAAAATCTACCTTAGTATGACTACTTCTCACTATCTATACCAGGCACTCTATGCTAAGATAGGATCCTCCCTCCCAGACCTCAGGCATAATCTTCCAGATGTGACTATGGCTCCATTTTCTCCAAAAGAGCCAAAGTGGTGTGTTTGATTTGACAGCTCTTGACAATTTCCTGTTCTACATCTAAATGCTTTAAATTGAAAAGATCAGCTCAAGAACTTTGAAAAGGAGTTGGAACAATTGCATCTCCGGAAGGGAGAGTCTAATTAACATTCCTCAGAGCTCAGGGTGAGAACAAACCTGTGGGTTTGGACACATTCCACAGGGCAGACCTTGGCTCACTTTCAGACAATGGAAGTCTTTGCCACCTCATTCATGGAGGACCAGTCAGTTTAAAAATGTCACACTGTTCTGCCAATCACATTGTGTCCAATGGCTGCTACCTTGAAAATTGTATAAAAGCTCACTGAACAAGCTGTGCAGAGTCACCTCCTTTCCTTAGAGTCTGGGACGACCCCAGTGCACTGGAACAATAAAAATCCTCTTGCTTTTTGCATCGATCAGGCTCATGTGTTTCACTCAGGGGGTCTCCAGTAAGCTAAGGCTTGACAGGGTCTTACAAAATCATAGAAACAAAAATCTTTATTACCACCTGTAGAGATTCACATAAAACCAGTTAACTCTTTCCTCTTAAACTCTTTCATTTGTGCTAAACAAGGTATTTTCATGTCCCTAAGACAGTGGTCATAGCTCATGTTATCAGCAGATTGCGAGCTCAGAATGCAAGTGTTAAAGGTTTTCTTCCCTCCCTCAATTAATTAATTAGCCAAATGTATGTTTTTCACAGAGCTCCTCTTAATTCATTAATTTAAATGATTACCTTTCACTCCATATATTATGTCTCCTGGGACAGCTTTCTTCAAAGTGTCCTCAACTACAGTTCTTGTCACTTCCTGTTTTCCATTATCTATCATGTTTCTAGTCTGTGTCATGAAGATAGGACTTTGTATTTTATACATACTTCTGTAAATGATAACCTAGAGTGGTCAAGCACAAAGATGTTACATTAGCAATGTCCAGTTCTTTGCCTAGTGTTTTCTTTTCCTAATACAAATGACTTGCTTTTGAACCTACAAATAACTTGCTTCTTGCTAGGCCACATTGTAACTGTGTGAACTTGAACTCTGAAATTTAATTTACTGGGCTCTAGCTCTCTTATAGTTAAAATGATAGTAACATAAGTCGCAGAGTTGGTTCATCACTAAAGCCCACTTGTTATCCTTGCAGAAAATGGGAATTTGGATCCCGGCATCCATGTCAGGCAGATAAAAACTGCCTGTGACACTGGCACTAAGGCAGTAGATCTCAACCTGTGGGATTCTTTCTTGTAGTTGATCAATACTTTTACTGGTGTTGTCTAAGATTATAGGAAAACAATGCTATTTACATTACAAGTCACAACAGTTGAAAAATTACAGTTATGAAGTAGCAATAAAAGTATTTTTATGGTTGTGAGTTACTATAGTAACATGAGGAATTATATTAAACTATATTAAATGATCACATGTTTAGGAAGGTTGAGAACCACTGTTCTAAAGTATACAAAGCCCAAAGCCTTCTTCAGCCTGCACACATACACACACACACACACA
>NW_022196896.1:719150-734130 GCF_008632895.1 Mastomys coucha
ACACACACACACACACACACACACGTACATACAGAATCATAGACTCCTAAATAAAGAAAATATAGTTTTAAATATCATAAAACTACTTTTTTTCAAAGAGTTACACCAAACATTAAATTAATATCTTTTAAAATAATATTTAGTCAATATGGGTATATTATGGGCCTTGGGTATTTATTTATTAAAATCGCATTACATCCTTTTCTTCAGCTGCTGACCATGCTATTCATAACAATTAAATGAAACTTAACTTGTTACTGAATTTGAATTGAGATACTAAACAAACTATTTCTTAAATATGTTTAACATATCAAATGTGCGAATGAAGTAACTATACATAATAAAATAACTTGGGATTAAAAAAATAACAGCACATGTAAAGGAAATCAAAATATATTGAATTCATCTATGTCTTTCGTTATTCTTTAAAAATAGCACTTCTCGACTGTAAGATCTGAGTAAATAGGGACATCTCAGAAAAACACCAGGAGGCCAGGAATTTCCTTAATAAGATAAGCTCAGGAACTTTAGGAAGGTAGCAGAACTCTGCAAAAGGGAAAGGCTAATTAACATTCCTCAGATCACAGAGTGAGAAACAACCTGTGGGTGGGGACACATTCCACAGGGTGGACCTTTGCCCACCTTCTACTTCAGACAAGGGAAGTCCTTGCCACCTCATTCCCTGAAGATCAATCAGTTTAAAAGTCACACTGTTTTACCAATCACATTGTGTCTAATGGCTGCTGCCCTGAAAATGGCATAAAAGCTCACTGCAGAAGCTGTGCAGGGTCACCTCCTCTCCTTAGGGTCTAGGACAACCTCAGTGTGTTGAAATAAAAATCCTCATGCTCTCTGCATCAATCAGGCTCCATGTGATTCAATCAGGGAGTCTCCAGTAAGCGAGATACTTCATATCTTTATTCTCAAGTGTCCTGGGCCTGGACTTAAGCTCCAAAATAAATCTTCTATTTGGAAAAATTTAAGGACTTGTGCTCTCTCCCCAACATTGAGTTGGCTGAACAAGTCTCCAGCACTGGAGCCAGGAGTCTGGCCTTGCTACATTTACATCTTCCTGCCAGAGAACTGAAAACTGTCTGCCCTCTCAGCTGCTCAAGAGCTTACTTTGCAACTCAATTCAGTTGTAACAAGCAACAGAATCCAACCAAAACAAATGGATGGGTCCTTGGGTTTTCCTATATATATATATATATATATATATATATATTCAGTGCTGTACATTCAAATTTGAGCCTTGATCAGAGAACTTCGTTTTTGTTTTTGCTTTGTTTTTTGGTTTTTTTTAATTCTTAGTTATGCTTTATTTACTATACCTGGTATGGGATCATGTACATAGTTAGTGCTGCGGAAATGTGTATAAATTACACGAAAAAAGACAAAATTTGGACTCTCACTTTTGATGACTCATAAGAGAAATATGGCACTGTGTCACTCTTAGACATTCATTAGTGAGATGAGGGGTTTGCAGCCCCTTAGGATGAACAACAATATGAACAGTGCTCCCAGGGACTAAACAACCAACCAAAAAGTACACATGGTGGGACTCATGGCTCCAGCTGCATATGTAGCAGAGGATGGCCTAGTAGGTCATCAATGTGAGGAGAGGCCCTTGGTCCTGTAAATACTCTATGCCCCAGTGTAGGGGAATGCCAGGACCAGGATGTGGGAGAGGGTGGGTTAGTGAGCAGGGGGAGCGGGGAGGGAACAGGGTTTCTTTTTTGGGGGGTGGGGGAAGGGAAACCGGGAGAGGAGATACCATTTGAAATGTAAATAAAGAAAATATCTAAAAAAAAATTGTCCTCAGCTCTAACAAAAAAAGGGGGGGAGTTGAAAATTTTGTTGACTAAATAGATGGGTGGATTAATGAATATCTAAGAGAGAACAACTTGTAATGAGCCTGTAAGATATTAAGCTGAAGAGATATCATGGAGACCAGCTCAGAGAGAGCTTACTTTGTTGAGAGTCTACAACAATCCCTAATAGCCATGGAGCAGAACCAAAACATTTCTTCAACTGTTTTCTGCTTGCACATATATTATAAGTCTATACTGGTTAATAATGTATACTTCTGTTTTGTGCATTTTCTCAGTATATGTAAGTGACATAGTTCCTGGAAATTGTGAAGAAATATTTAAAGAAATGTACAGGAAATGGACATATTTTGAAGTTCTGGGAAGGCATTACAAGTGAAGGTTTCAATAGAGAGTACTATGTTTTGTATTATAAAAGTCACCATCACACCCAACCATGATCCAAATTTCTGATGACTAGTTATGGGACTACTGAGAGATAGTGGGAACTTTAGGATGCAGGCACTAACTAGATACAACTAAGGTAATATGGACATGCCCCTGAGGTGGAGTCTGGGAGCCTGCTTTATTCTCTCTCCCCATTTGTTTTCATTTACCATGAGGTAAAAAGACCCTTCTGCACCACACTCCCAGTCATGATGTTCACAGACCCAAACTCTCAGAAATCGTGGCTCCCAACAAAAACGTGCTCCTTCTAACTTATTTCCCTGAAGCATTATGGGTGGGGGTCTGGAAGAAAATATGAACAACATGATAGTTTTAACAATTATAAAGTAGGAAACAAAATCTCAGAACAGGAAAAATTTTGTAAGAATTTACAGTTTCTTTCAGGAAATACTATCTGATGAGTCTATGAGGCATCATTTAGAAATGTCAACAAGCCCAGTATCTATATGATGCTAAAGGTCAAAGGAGAACTGAAAAGAAACACAGTTATTATGAATCACTGTTATCAACAGAAAGTACAATGTCAGTTCCGCCTGTTCCTAGGGACAAGTCTTCAAATCCTGAACCTGAAATGTATGAATTATTATGTGCTGGCTGAGAAAAAGTCAGAATGAGTAAGCTGATCTCTTCAAAAGTTCACAATGGATTCCTCTCTGGCATTATGTTCTGTACAATTATAAGAGAAACCCAGTTGAATCACTCAGTGATCCTGAATAATGGTAGAGCATTTGCAATGCAGTTACTAACAGCCAAATCATACATGGAGCACATTATAGCGAGTTTAGATTCGGACTATGAAGACAAACTTAAGGCTAAATTTATTATAAAATGTTGGCTAATTCTATGCCTGTGCATTGAGCCACCAAATACAGTAAGAGCAAAAATTAAGATTAATGCCAGTTTTCATGACTCATGAATGTAAATGTCATTCCTATGATTTAACAGTATCTATTATAACAAAAATAAGACTTAGATGTTTGGACACAGGTAACTAATACTTTTGAGCATATGTTCTTTCTTTGTGTGTGATTTCATACCTGTGCATGTAGGTGTCCAGGGATTTTAGAAGATTTCTCACAGCTGGAGTTACAAGTGCTGTAGGTTGTAGACATTGGTGCTGGGAACTAAATTCTACATGAACAGGAAGAGCTCTTAATTAATGAACCATCTTTCCATTCCAAAGGGTAATTCTTATAAGTTCGATTCCCCAATAGATATTCATGATTGGCAAAAATTTACAGAACCTACCTATAAAGTAAGATTTAAATTACTGTCATACAGAATACTCTTTTAATACTCTCAGACTTTAATTTCTGCTTGCTATTTTAAAAATTATATCAAGGTTCAGCAAGATTGCTAAGTATGTAAAGTCACCCTCCCCAAGCCTCATACATAAGTTTGATTCCCCACAAAATACATGTAGAAGAAGATAGTTAATTCTAGCTGTCCTCTGTCTTCAATGCATGTCCATACACACACACACACACACACACACAATGAATCAATAAACAATATTTTAATAGTCATGCAAAGTATTACTCATATATAGTTTTTTCTTTAACTTGCATTTGCAAAATTAAGTTAGAGTATCTAAGACTAGTCTCTATGAGTTTTAGATTTTTAAGTTATCCTTGTCTTTTTAAAGCCCATTGCTAGTGATACCTCCTCCTACCCTTCATCTTCTCTGCTCTCTCCTCACTTTTATAACCTATAGCTCCCTCCCCATAATTCTGAGGATTCTCTTCATATCAACTGCATTTCATTAACATATCTTAAGCCCTTTCTAATTATTCTTCACCAATAATTCATTTCTAGTCTTCTGAGCTTTTACAGGTACTCCACATGAACTTCACAGATCTGTAGCTTCAACACTAAGTTTAACATGAGTGAGAGCATGCTTTTCTGGGTCAGCGTTTTCTTACTTAGTATGTTTTCTAGTTCTTTAGATTTACTTACAAATTTTATAACTTAATTTTTTTATCTGAATAAAACTCTATAATGTACATATACCAGACTTTCTTTGTCTATTTGCCTGTTGATAAACATCTAGGATTTATTCATGGCTGCAATATTTTGAACAATGTGCAGATAATAAGCATATGGACTTAAACTCACCACATGGCCAAAGATGACAGTGTACTCAGGATCTTCTTATATCTACTTCCTATGTGCTAGTCTTACAGACATATAGTCTTAGTAAAATCAAATTAGTTTTAGAAAAAGATGAAATGGAATACTATTTCAGTATTTTAGATATAGGAAACAGGTGTTTATTTTCTCATGTGCATGTGTGCTTTTAATGTATGCCTGTTTACATGACTTGGGGTATGAGGTCGACATCAGGATTTTATCTTTGTCATTCTCCACAACTGAGTCTCTCCATTGAATCAGAGATCACCAGTTCAGGGGACTAGCCATCTTGCAGTTTTATATATAGAATATATAGAAAAGAGTTTGGTTGGAATTATTCTGTATAGGGGATTGTGCTTATTCGAGATCACATAGCTTGATAAATAAAAAGCCAAGTGCGAGGTGTAGAGAATGGCCCCTGAAGCTGTTTATCAGGGGTATCATTAAAAGTCAGCAAAAATTACACATGGTGGGTCTAATTTGAAAAAGAAATTAATAAAAGAGGAAATGAAATTTGGAAAGAAGGAAGTATGAGGTAGACAGCCAATGTGAGAGTTGCTGGGGGAGGAATGGGCTCACATGTGATCCAGATGCACTACATGAATTTCATAAAACCTAAGAATATTAGAGTACAGTGATATTTACAGTATATTGTTTTTAAAAATCATTATTTTACATTTCTATATTTCATTATCCCAAAGTCAATTCTTAGACTCATCTGTGATATACCCTCTACCACAAGCTCTGGGCAACCACTGCTTAATTTACCATTATATGATATAATCCTCATGGAAAATTCTAATAAGTAAACTCACCAAACGTGTATATTTGTAACAATAATAATAAAAGAAAATATGCCATCAATGTGAGAGTGGGAGGGCATGGAAGGGGTTGTAAGGATGAGATGCAGGAGGAGCAGGAAGGAGAAAGAGAAAGGGAAACAATGATGTAACTTAATTTTAATACAAATAAATAAAAGAAAGTTAGATTTTACTCTAAGAAAATTTTCACAACTAAAAGAGATTGAAAGAGAAAATGGTCCCTTGATGTGTATTTTTTTCCTTCTCTCACCTCATACATGTATTTTTTTTTTAGCTCATTTAATGAATTTTCCAATTTTTGTTTTGTTTTGTTATTTTTGCTATTCTTCTCTGGAATGGTAATTTGACTTCTATCTTTAATTCTCCTTCCCTTCTAAGATTCCCCACTTATAGATTTATCTCAAGCATGATAACTTTTCTCACCTTTCTGGGCACAGCTTCGCTAAATGATTAATTTCATAAAAATCACTTTTAATATTTTGCTAAATTTAATATTCATCTAACTCAAATTTGGACACATTTATTAGTTTTCCCTTCACTTCAGGTGTCTCTTTTACATATATCTGGATTATTACCACATGGCAACACATGAGTAGTTTTATGGGTATCACAGGAAATGTTTTTATATGTTTTGTGCCCCCCACACACATATACACTACATACACACATACATACACTACATACACACATACATACACTACATACACACATACATACACACATACACACATACATACACTACATACACACATACATACACTACATACACACATACATACACTACATACACACATACATACACTACATACACACATACATACACTGCATACACACATACATACACTACATACACACACATAAAACAATCTCTAGTGTTACTTTGCAGAGTCTTTATTTTAACATTTACTTTATTTTATTTTTGAACTTCTATCTCACCTGACTAATCTGGATATGGATGGGTGATTCTATATTAGGATGAGTCAAGTTCCAAAAGTCCCTTTTTGCTTGTTTTATACTTCCTCATATGTAAAGTTTTCCAGACAAACTTTGGGGTTCACTCAGATCTTAGGTCTGCCAGGATCATTGTTTATGGCTTCAAGGCTGTCATTGTTGTACACATACTTCTATTTTCTCTGCAAAGTATTGTGTTTTCAAATTGTAGAGGGAGGAAGGGAGGAAGGGAGGGAGGGAGGGAAAAGAGGGGAGGAAAGGGAGGGGGGAGGGAGGGAGGGAGGGCGTATCTCTTCCACTAACAAAACTACAGGATACAAGATTCAGTAGTAAAGAGATGGGAATGGTTAACGAATTGGACAATCCCTAACCTAAAAGCCTGGTGACCCCATTTTTTTCTAAACCTACACATTTTTATTCCTCACCCATCTTTGCTATTTTTACATATTATATTGGGGAGTAGGGTGTATGCCTGCGCACACTAAAGTCATTACCACCTAGATCCTTTACAGCTACACTCCCTTTCTCACTGGTATTTTGAAGATTCATATACAATCTTTATAAAGGAAACTTAGTAAACTTCATGTCGATATATAAAAATGCTATATTAGCATGATTTTTAAACTGCATTCCAAGTGAGTTAAAATTATCTTAAGGATAAAATGCTATATGCTTTGATCAATTTAGCAAACCCCTAAACAGATTTGACCTTGTGTCATTTGACATCATATTTCTCTTTGATCTAGTCAGTGCTCGTAAATCCAGCCTCTAAACTTTTATCTATCCAGATAGCTTTCTATAGTTGCCCAGTTATTAGTCATTCTCTCAGACAATAAGATAAATTTGCTTTCACAAAAAAGGTCAGCATTTGACAACTTCAAATTACATTAAAACCTCATTAATCCTAACTCTACTAATTCTGTGTTCAAGATTTCTTGCTGCAAATGGATAATCACCTTAAAAAATGTTTTTAATTGGAAAAAAAACATTTAATTCCAGGAGAAGCGAAAACATTATTTGAAGTGCATCAGTACTTTTGAAGTATCCAGTGACATGTACTTCATATGCTGCTTGTAAATTACTCTTAATGATTTGGCAGTGGTTCCTAGGACATTCACAGAGTACACACTGTTAGCTTAATGTATAATTCTTATTAATTGAATATAAAGCCGCAGAGTAAGAGAGGAGCAAGGAAGAGAAAGAGGAGAAGGAGATGAAAGAAGGAAGAAAAGAAAATCTTATGTTATAGTGAGTATATACAAATTATTAGAAAGGAAGTCATTGTGTGATTAAAACACTACTATATCCACTCACCAGTCTTCAAGCGTTAAGTATGAAGCACATTCATTCTCAGTGCGGGTACACATTATGTGATGAGCACAGTAGAAGGGAGGCTGTATAGAAATTCTTACTGAACTTTATAACAATGGTGGTGAATATCTGTTACTATTTGAATATTGAATACTATATGTAATTACATTGGACACAAGGCTGATTGACGTCTACTGGAAACAGATTTCCTATTCTGTGTTCTAGTCCTCAAGGCCTGTGAACTAAGAGCAATGCCCCCACCATATATAAAAGGCATAATAAAATTAAACATTATTTCAATATAATTTACTATTACTTGGAAAAATGTGAATTTTTGCATCACATGGAGATTAATCAAATATGATTTTATTTTCTGCTATAATACGTTTTAAACAAATTAACTAAATCCTTACACAAAATGAATTCAATGTTTATATATCTTAATGTTTCTAAAACATCATTTAGGTAACAATGTTAGGTGAATTCACAAATATCTTAGTTATTAAACTTATTGCTAAACTGTAAGAGCCATGAACTCCTGAGTGAATGTATACTGTTTGGCATGGGCAGGGCCATGTCAAGGACTTGAACACCTCAACTCCACGTGGATATCGAAGCCTGTCTTCCTGGTCCTAGTAAGAATGTTGCTAGCACAGGATACATATGCCCTCAAGACTGTTCCTTACAGAGACTGCTTTTGCTGAGATTAGCTAAGCCTACCTTCTTGATGCAGCTGGATGCTATCACCTGCTTCCTTTGGTCTGCTTTATATGCAGTAGCCATGAGTCCCCAGTCATCTCTTGCAATAACACTGCCTTCCTGTCTACTGCACATAGTAAACCTCTCAGTTTCCAGAATGCTATAATATGTCCATTACAGAGTCGGGCCCACACAATCAAAGCTTTTCTGTGTTAGTGCTTCTGTACTGTCTTCATTCTCTATCTGGTCCAGTTAGGACAAGTCCTGAAGAGGCACTAATCAATTTATTAATTTAACCTTGTGATAAATTTCTGGAAGCATATCATAATCATGGTTTTCCCTTCATGTGCCAGTTATATGCTTAGCATATATTAGGTGAGGTATAAAAACATGTTTAGGAGACAAAAATTATAAAGTTAAAAAAAACTCTATACATATATTTTAAAGTCAACGAAAGCTAACATGTTTTACAGGTAATTATGAATTAACGTAGAAATCATCTGTGACACAAATACTTCCTATGACCTAATGAGAAAAAACTTTTTTTTTTTTTTTTTGGTTTTCCGAGACAGGGTTTCTCTGAGTAGCCCTGGCTGTCCTGGAGCTCACTCTGTAGACCAGGCTGGCCTTGAACTCAGAAATCCTCCTGCCTCTGCCTCCCAAGTGCTGGGATTAAAGGCTTGCGCCACCATGCCCCGCGAGAAAAAACTTTTAAGAGTAAGGTAACCAGTCTTTAGAGTTTAATGAAATAACAATATCCCTACAGTTGAGACAAAACAAATTAACTATAATCACACCTAAACAAACCCAAAGAATATTATGTAATATATCACTCATGAAAGTTCATATGACATGGTATATTAAGGAGATATAAAACTTCCCAAACAGAAACTAAGAAACTTGCATACTTTTTAGAAATACGTCAATAAGTAGAAAAACAAATTATATTTCAGATAAGTAAAGTCTTATCTTATACAGTATGGAGCAAAGCTAGGATGATAGCTGCAAATATGAGTAGCAAATTTATAATTCGTATAGTTCTTAAATAAGAGTTTCCTTGAAACAGAATTTGTTACCTTTATAGACAAAATCCTCTCTACCACTAACTCCATATAAGCAAATTTATTGTGATTGAAAATGCATGTATGGCAAGTAGTATATTAAATATTAAAAAAACTTTAAAATTGTTTTGAATGGAAAATAGAACTACAGTAATAGTGGGATTATTGTAAAATTATAATAATACAATTGAACAAATTTATACTTGACTAGGTTTAAATGTATAATTGTTTTTTTAAAATTTATGCATAGTGTTTCTGTAAATATATAATCTGAAGTGAGTAGCATGTTTGTATCTATCTTGCTACCCCATTTTATTAAAATTTTACCAAAAAACTAAAGTTTAATTTTCAAAAAAAGTATTTAAAAATTTTTGCATGGAATTCTCATTATCAGATACTCCTGTCTCTCTTACCACAAGGAAACTCAAGAAAAGGCCTCCACAATTTCTGAATGAATTATTAAGAGAACTTATCTAATGGGCCAATCTACTGACTTTGTAAAAGCTAACCAACGTTGTTCACAATCCCTTACTCCCCTTAATTCTTTGAGAATAAAGCTATCTTCCTATCCATGTCTGCTGATGAACTCACAAAGTAAACGTACCAAAATATTAAGGGATACTCTTTCCCCTTAGAGTCCTCCAACCCATCATTCATCAATTTTCCTAGATTTTATTGACACATCATAATTTAAAAGCTGGTTTAAAATTTAATTTGATAGATAAAGCATTGTCATTAGTGCTGTGTAATGAGTGAGGAAAAATATAATACATACAATGACATGATGAAATTAAGGTCCATAATTTCACTAAAGACAACTTTCAATTTGAATAACAATCCAAACAAATTCTCCTTGTTAATATTTTTCTTTTTGCTGTTGATAACTTCCAATTAACTATTTTTATTGATTAGCAAAAGTCAACAATATAAAATGGAAGATTATAAAGAGAAAAGAAAGGAAAGCTTTCAAAACACAAAATGTGATTAGTTCTTTTACTTGTATTAAGCATAGGACCTCCCAGCACTATGAAAGCTCCCCAGTAGGCATGAAGCTTCCAGGTCAGTATCACCTTGATTCTTCTATGTTCTATGACTCAAGTGGTGTCTTCAGAACAGTTACAAAAGAACTAACACAGTACTGGTATTTGACACTTTTTAGAAATTTTTTTTGGTATTTGAAATCTTATTTGTTATCTTATGCTGTCTAGTAGGGACATTTCAACCAGTTATAGGGTCATTCCATTTAACTGTGTGTGCGTGCGTGCGTGTGTGTGTGTGTGTGTGTGTGTGTGTGTGTGTGTGTGTGTGCGCGCGCGCGTTACTGGAAGCTCTAATAGCAATAGGTTCCCATATGACCTTTCAAATGTTTTTTCGTGTTAGTTATTCCTCCATGTATCCCCTGCTCTATTCTGTCCTCCTATTCCTTCACCCAAATTAAACCTTCAGTTATTCTCCTGCACCCCCAATACCACTGCAGTGTATACACCACATTAAGTCTTTCCTCTAGTGGTGCCTTAGTAATTTCCCAAAACATATGATGATATAGAAGAATTTCAAATGTAATATGCATATCTGAAGATTCATACCTAACATCCACAGATAAGAAAAAAGCATGTTTGTCCTTTTGTGTCTGAATTACCTTACTCAGACTGTTTATTTTCAGATCTATCAATTTCCATATGAATTTTATTACTTTGCTTATCTTAACAGCCAAATAACATTCCACTATATAAGCAGACCACATTATCATTACCCATTCATCAATTAATGGACAAGTTAGAATACTATGTCATGTCTGACAGATAAAACCAGCACGCAGAATTGGATCCATCAGAAGGGAACTAATGTACAAAAAGATAGTCCATTAAAAATAATAAGGTTGTTGTTCACTGATGTGAAATGTGTAATAAGTGATAGTTCCTTGAGAAACAGAGAGGTAAGCAGACTGGGGACGGGGGGCAGAGATGAGAATAAAATATGAAGTCTCTATCTGTTACTGGAAAAGTATGTAAGATGTTGGTGATGCCAAGGCATGCCAGAGGTGATCAGCATCTCTTTCCATGTCAGCCATGGAATTACTGCTGCCATTTCAGTAGGAAAGCTGTACAAGTGTAAATACCGTTCCGTGGATCTATGCTCTAGGACAACGTCTTCCTCCCTACGGATTTTCCATTGAATCGTCTCAGACATGAGCATCCAAGTCCCATTACTGAGTTGACCTAATTCTAGAAATATAGATAGGCCTGAGAGTGGAAGAATGAAGCAAAGAAGGCAAGACAGGAATTGATGTTTATGCATCAATAATGCTTAATACCACAATGGTTTTTGCAGACCACTGTGCAATGATCATTACAAGATGGCCCATCAGAGTAGAGAAATCTGGGGTACTTCTACAACTGTACATGGAATTCTGGAAGGAATTTCAACACTAATTACCTGAAATGTCCAGTCCTTCAAATGAAAAACCAGCTCCAGCAGCTGAAATGTGGTGGTGACAATGGTAATAAATACATTCTAGAATCTGTGATCAAATACTCATATGGAAAGAATATTAGACACAGCCAGTGTGTTATGGCTTTCTTTTACCACTGAGTGATTGTTAATTAAACAAAGGCTTTCTCTACAGTTATTTTAATTTACATTTTTCTACAATATTGAGAGTCTAAACAAATCTTTATATTAAACATTAGCATTGATTCATTATATCTACGTCAATTTTATCAGCAAAAAAGCATATGGCTGAGCAGAGCATATGGCTCATGAATTTTACATCAGTTTTTGAAAAATATTTTAATCTTTTAACTATTTATTTTAATTTTATTTATTTTACATTTTTGTTGAAGTTCACCCTCCCTCCTGTGCTTCTAGTCCCTTCCCCATAGGCCTTTTCACTGATCCACT
Source organism: Mastomys coucha (assembly GCF_008632895.1). Taxonomy (NCBI): domain Eukaryota; kingdom Metazoa; phylum Chordata; class Mammalia; order Rodentia; family Muridae; genus Mastomys; species Mastomys coucha. The sequence goes on from NW_022196896.1 coordinate 731,301, forward strand.
TCTCCTCCATTTCTCTTCAGAAAAGAGTCAGCCTCCACAGATATCAACCACACATGGCATATCTAATTTTAGTAAAACTAGGCACCTCTTTGTCTATTAAGGCTAGATAATGCAACTTAGTGGGACCCAAAGGCAGGTAACAGAGTGAGGGTCAGCTTCTGCTCCCACTGTTAGAAATGTCACAAGAAGACCCAACTAAACAAATATATCATATGCAGTGGGGCTGGCTATGTCAGCCCCATTCAGGCTTCCTGAATGGTAGTTCAGTTGCTGTGAGCCCTATGGGCTCAGGCTGGTTGACTCTGTGCATCTGTTTTCATCAGTTGCTGGGTGAATCCTCTCCGATAACAATTGTTCTAGACACCAATCTGTGAGTAGTCAGAATATCATTAGAACTTGTTTGAATAACATTTTTCCATTTGTGTGTGATTCTATTGTGGGTCTCTGGGCTATCAAGCCTTTTGGTCCTGGCCCTCATGGCCTCTGCCAGGGGAGTGATTCCTCTCAGGACATGGGTCTCAAACTGGACCAATAATTGGTTGGCCACTCCCATACTTTTGGTGCCACCTTTATCCCACCACATCTTGTAGGAAGGACAAATTGCAATTAAGAGATTTGGGGACTAAATTGGTATCCCAAATCCTTTAATGGAAGTCCTGACTGGTTATAGGAGATGGCTGGTTCAAGCTCCATATCCCCTGAATCTAAGAGTTATAGCTAGCTAAGGTCTCTCTTATATATTATTGGGAGTTTCTGCTTCCCTTGTTTTGAAGTTTGTCTGAGAGATGCAGATTCCCCCTTCCCCAATTATAGTTGTCTCTCATAGTACATTACTCTTTCCCCATATCTGATCCCTCCTGTTCCAATCCCCCTCCATCCTCCTGCAGTCCCCTCTCCCTATTCACCTACAATATCTATTTCGTGAGTCCTTCTTACTTAGCTTTTTTTTTGTTTGTGGATTGTAGCACATATATCTTTTATTTTAAGGTTAATATCCATTTTCAATTGACTAGATACCACCATTTATCTTTCTGGGTCAGGGTTCCCTTACTTAGCATGATCCTTTCCAGTTCCACTCATTTGTCTGCAAATTTCATGATTTCATTGTTTTTAATAGCTGAGAGATACTCCATTGTAAAAATATATATCATCTTCATTACCTATTATCCTCATTCTTCAGTTCAGTGGCATCTAGGTTGTTATCAGTTTTTGGCTATTACAATAAAGGTACTATGAACACTGCTGAGCAAGTATACTTGTGGTATGGTGTACTGTCCAGGGTAGAGTGCCAAAGAGTAGATAAGCTGGGTATTGAGGTAAGGTGATACTTAATTTTCTGAGAAATAGACATATTGATTTCCAAAGTAGCTGTATATGTTTACATTCACATCAACAATGGAGAAATTTTCCTCATGCTCCCATATCCTTGGCAGCATGAACTGTCACTTGGGTCTTTGAGCTTAGCTATTCTGACAGGTATAAGATGAAATTTAAAAGTTGTTTTGATTTGTACTTCCCTGATTGCTAAGAATGTTGACCATTTCTTTAAGTGCTTCTTAGCTATTATAGATTCCTCTGTTAAAAATTCTCTTATTAGCTTTGTTCCTAATTTTTAATTGGATTACTTGGTTTGTTGATCTCTAGTTTAATGGGTTCTTAATATATTTTGGATACCAGCCATTTGCCAGCTGTGGGGCTACTAAAGTTTATTTTCCCATTCTGTCAGCTGCCTCTCTGTCCTTTTTATGGAGTTCTTTGTCTTAGAGAAGCTTTTTCAGTTCCCTAAGATCCTATTTACTAATTGTTGATCTTAATGCCTGAACTACTGGTGTTCTATTGATTAAGATGTCTCATGTACCAATATGTTAAAGGCTTTTCTCCACTTTCTCTTCTCTCAGGTTCAGTGTATCTGGTTTTATATTTAGATCTTTGATCCACTTAGACTTGAGTTTTGTGTGGGGTGAGAGATAAGGATCTATTTCCATCATTATACCTGCAGACATCCAGTTAGTCCAGAACCATTTGTTAAAGAGGCTTTCTTTTTTCCACTGCATATATCTAGCTGCCTTATCAAAAATAATTTGTTTATAGATATATGGATTTATTTCTTGTTCTTCCATTTGATTCCATTGATAAAACTGTCTGGTTTTTTTATTACAATACCATGCATTTTTATTATTATTGCACTGTAGTATAGATTGAATAAGTGATGGTGATACCAACAGAAGTTCTCTTATTGTACAGGACTGTTTTATTTATTTATTTATTTATTTATTTATTCTTTAATCTTTTCTACAGTCCAGACTTTATTCCCCACCCAGTCCACGCTCAGACTATTCCACATCCCACACCTCTTTACCCCTACTCTGTTTCCAAGAGGAAGTATCCACCACACCACTCCCTGGGGCCCCAAGTCTCTTGAGGGTTCATAGTTATTCTAGGTGGTTTGTTGTTGTTTTTGTTGTTTTTGCATATGACATTGAGTACTGTTCTTTCAAGGTCTGCAAAAAAAAATTGTGTTACAATTTTTATGGTAATTGCATTGAACTTGTAGGTTGTTTTTGGTAAGATGATCTGTGAGCATAGGAGATCTTTCCATCTTTTCCTATCCTATTCAATTTCTTTCTTCAGTCACTTGAAATTCTTTTCATACATGTCTACATGTCTTTTTTTTTTACTTGCTTGGTCAGATTTATGACAAGATATTTTGTACAATAACCCCTAAGGAAATAGAAGGAGTCATTGAAAGTCTCCCCCAAAAAAAGCCTAGAACCAGATGGGTTTAGTGCAGAATTTTCTCTTTCTTCTCTCTCTCTCTCTCTCTCTCTCT